>NC_063277.1:8350384-8659051 GCF_910591885.1 Bombus terrestris
TTAATTTTACATCGTAAAGAAAATATTTGTAAAGTAGTCTTTGTTTGTCTGTCAATATCGTATCTTAAAAATATCGTATCTATAAAAGCTTAACAAGCATATAAAATACAAATCACGTATCAAAGATCGGTATAAGAAAAAGGAAAATCGTAAAAACATTCGTTTCAGTATTTAGTCGTTTAGCTTTTAACGACACACAATTTTTTTTTAAACGTTACCCTAGCCAGCCTCTGTTCGTTCCCATGGTTGCTGTCGTAGGCATTGAAAGAACGATGGAAGAAGTACATTCGATACCATTGGTCCTCATTCATCGTCTTGGCAAAAACTACCCTCGGGTAAAAAAATAATTGCCCCTTGATACACGCCGATACCCCATCTGCGGGGCTGCCAGCCTGTAATGATGTTCGCGTTCGCGAACTTACTTCGAAATTAAATATCGAGGCGAAAGAGGGTGGCGAAGGGTGGCGCGGCAAGGGGATGTTAAAGAGAAATCCCGACAGTGAGGGTGGTGGCAGGGGTGAAAGAGGCTTGTCGTACACCTGCCCTTTTCCCGGACCATCGTGATAAAAATCAAACTGGAAAACAAACGAGGAGCAGGATCGTATTATAAAGTTTATTAATCGATAGACGATGCGCGGAGAGGGTGGAACTGGAATTTCAGGGGTCGCCGGAAATATCTCGTTACGGATGAAAATTAAAATTGTAATACCGACGAAGGTACGAACGATCAAACTTTTATCTAATTCTACTTAACGTTTATTGGTCTTGTGCATTTTGTTTTTATTTGTTTTCTTTTTCTCGATGGTAGCGAGTAGCAGTGGTTTGTCTGAAAAGGATGAGACAATAATTATTCCTCATAAGAATACAACTTTTTACTGAATCGAAGATACAAATGATTAAACTTTTATTCATCGTTTCTATTCGTCGTTTATTAGCCTTTCGAATTCTTTCGTTTCTATTTAGTTTGATCTTTCATTTTTATTTTTTTATTAATTGTTATTTTTTCGTATAATTTCAGAAACTTAGACCTACCGATATTCCGATCTTCGAAATAAAGAATCTATTAATTAACGAGACTGGCACGCAACTGGCATTGTGGGGCAATCTAGGCTTAGTTCTCATGGAGCTTCCAAAACGTTGGGGTAAGGATGCCATGTTCCAAGGTGGGAAAGAAGAAATACTCTGCATGTAAGTAGCAATCAAACCTAAATCGTGAACAAATGTTCTTAAAACCCCATAAAATTCATTTTGACACAATAATTCGTCTATTAAATTCGCGTATATCATGTACTTATGTATATGTATAGTGCACATAGAGGTTTCGTCGAAATAGAAATAGTGGTAAACAAAAAACGTATCCGTTCATTCAAAGTTGTAGGAAAATCCGTGCAGCAAATACACGAAATCAATCTCCGAGAATGGAGAGAGAAGTTTACAGACGAAGAAATCCGGCTCCTAAAAACCGAGATAAGGTAGACCGCGAATAATAAATCGCACTATCTGGTTTCCTGCACCTCCGTGGCTCCTGTGGGCGTCCTAATATCCTGTAATTAAGAGGGTGTTACGATGACGCCCGAACCCCTTTGGCCTCCCTCTTATGGAATTAAGGTGGCTTTACTCGGTTAGTTTTCAAAAGTTCCAGCCTCGGAAAGCACCGCTGAATACTAACCGCCTCATCAACGACACATGCCACCAAGACTACTGCCTCGTGTAACATTACCCTCCGCGCCCGCCTCTGTCACTTCTCCGCATCTTCGCGTACTCCTGTCTAATCTTTCGGGTGATTAGAACCTCGCGCAATTAGCCACAAGCTTCAAGATTATGCCTCAACCACCTCCTACCTTTCTTTTTCTAATACCACTCGCTCAATCGAATTTTTATTTTTGCCAATGTCGTCATAAGTGCTCTGCTACATATAAAACTACCTTGCTCGTTATGACGTTCAAAGAAAAGAGTTTACATGTGTATATGTACGTATATGTGTGTGTGTGCGTGTATGTATGTATATATATATATATATATGTAAGAACAGGAATTTTTAACGATTGTTCATTGCAAGTGAGATTCGAGAAGAGAGTTTCGAATTTAGGTATGAAGGAAGAAAACATGATCGTCTAATTAAAATTTAGAATAGTTGTGAATGTCTACGTGTGTTCGGGATGTCTGCGCAATTTATCTGGAATTAACGAAAGAGATCGCAAAATAGAAGAAGATCTTCTCCATATCACTGAGAATAAGAGAGATATCAAAGACGGTTGGAGTTATTACATTACCTTGTATATTATTCTTTAACATCATGACCGATTACCTTTCTCATATATCGTGAAACGAACGCAGAAAAAAGCACATCGGCTAACTCCAACAATCAAAAAATGGAAACATCGCAAACATTTTGTTGTTTAAGATTTACCCTAGAATTTACTATCGTTTATAGCGATTTTATTGCGATCACATATCGCTTGGCTTCCAAGAAGCTGAAATATCACTTGGCAGCATCTAGAAGAGCGGCCAGCAACGAGACAAGCGTAAGATATCGCAAGGGGACGAACAGAAGGAAAATTCAAATTAATTTGAATTACGATGAACGACGATGCTACTTAATTCAACGTGGTAAAAGGGTAGCCGTTCGCTCCAAGTTGTCTTTTGCATTATAATTTCATAATAAGTCCAGCCTGGAATAAATGCATTACCTTCCTGCCGACTTCCCGCTAATTCATAATTCCCAAGTTTTTCCGGAAACGAACGAAAACGTTTAGCCCCATGAACCGCGTGGGCCAACCTGAACAAACTGGTCAAATTAAGAGCGGCAGTTTATGCTAAAGTTTTTTCGTTATTTCACTTAAGCGATTCTACCTTGGTACCGCGACACAGAGCCGCCGTAGCGCCGAGGATCGAGGGAATTTATAAGAACGCACGCGTAACCCCCTCCGGTTAAATGTATGGCGGAAAAGAGCCGCGGAACAGTTTGTAAGAGAGTCGCGGCCATTAGAACGAATCTCAGGGATTTAATGTCTCCTTCCTTCCAGTCGGCTTAAACACAGCTAAATGGAGTTTATGCATTATTGCCCGTGAAACTTCCACCACCGCGGACAGATATTTGCTCTCTCCCAAAGAACTAAAAGTTTAGACGTCGCGTCGTTACTGCGTTTCATCCCGTTGGACGAATCGTGACGACGATGAGATCGTATCTAAAGTAGGGTTCTAACTTCTAATCTTCAGCTTCATCAAAGATCTATTCTTTATCGTTCAATTATCGACAAATTAACTACGGTGTAATTATATATTTTACATATTTTTGCGTATGCTCGAAATACTATATATTCGAGTAAATGTAGCTTTCATTCGTAAGTCACTAGACACTTTGCGAAAATTTCAAACAGTCGTTGTACTTCGTAATTTTTAATTTTGAAAACACAGTACAATCTTAGTTTCTCTTATAAGAATAATCTCTTATACTTTGTGATTTACCAAATATCAAATTGATTTCGTAATTTTTACGTTAATTTGCCTGTATTCTAAATATACAAAAATCATGGCAATTATAGGTTTCGCTGAAAAAAGATTTGCATATCGATTCATGAAGAATGAAATGTGTTCAACTATAGTTTTTTATCCAAACTACCATGTCATATTTATTTGTTAATTTTCAAATTGTGTAACGGGTGTTTAATGTAATTCAAGCAGTTTTTGTAGAAATGCTACGAAAATATAATAGTTCCGATACAGTGTGCTCGGTGTCTTCATCGGCCGGCAGATCCCAAGCTTCGAAGCGTGGAAAACCGAGCGACCGTGCTTTGGATTAAGCAAATGACGGCAATAATAGTGATTATTCGGATTATGATATCAGAGCGCGAAGTGGGTTCGCTTGGACTTACCAGCAGCCACTAACTGCTACGCCACCAAATCCCGACTTCAAGACACCGGATTAAAACTATTACCACCTCGCGTTGCCTCCACTCTTCTTCGACCTCCACCATCCAAAACCTATTCTCTTTTCTCTTTCTCTCTTTTTCGCTAGAGACTTTCTTCACTTACCTTTGGTAACTTGGCTATTTCAAATGCCAACGAGAGTCTCAAATTTTATTGGCCTCCGCTATTTCACCTACTAATTGCTAATGAATTTCTTGCAATTCATAATTAACGAAACGAACAATGTCTGTATTTCAATAATTATTAACAAGTTAAATCCCTTCTTGATACGTACTTAGATGAATAAAAAGCCATTGCAACGGCAACAATTCCCTCTAAATTTATCGAAGGTATAATCTGAAGTTTAGAAATCTTTGTTTATGCCACATCAAGACTCGATTTATCGCAAACACTTTTGCTAAACGCAATATATCCTTTTCAAGACTCGTAGATAAAAGGTTCCATAGATACGGTTTAACACCTTGAAGAAGCAATAACATCAAATAAATTTCGAACAATGAACAATTATATACTGGCGTTTATCACCACTCTTGAAATTATACCGGAACATCAACCTTTGCTTAAATGAAAAATTTGAAAGCACGACAGGTCGCCTATCCAACTTTCACCGTAACAGTTTGCCTTCGTTAAGGGTGATAATCGTTAGAAGAAGGTTGCAATTTTCGCGTGTATATAAGTTGGATCGGAGTAAGAGTAAGTCGCTGCGCAGAATCGCGAATCGCGGTATTAATTCGACAAACGGACTACGAAACCAGCGCGTTATTTCGTGCACTACCGGAAGATCGTCGCCTGTTGGTTGGCTCTCGCGGCTAATTATTGTTTTAAGGATTACCGTTATGTGTTTATTATACGGTCTGGTAGGACCTCGCCTACCTTAATATTCGGTAGATTTCAGCTTCGGCCTCTGTACGCGGCGCACCACCAGAGAGATCTCTGTACCCCGTTTCCTGTCTCTTTCCCTCGCTCCGTACGTCGCGAACCGGCCTACGTTTATGAATAATTTTCACCTCTCGCGCTACCCGCCCCACTTCAACCGCCCAACCACTCCACCTCCGACAAACGTTCCTCCGAATCGTCCCTCGAGTATTCACCTCGTAAACCCCTAATGCTGTGTCCTCGTTCGAGAGTTGATTCCAGTTTCTCTGATCCTCGCTACTCCTTGGGACGTTCTCCTGACAAAAGAAAAAAATGCCGGTACGAATCTTGCTGGAATTTGGGTAGAGAAGAATACATAATTGTAATCTACATTTTTTCAATAGGAAAATATGTTTAACGAGTCACGGGAATTTTTAAAGATACGTTTTCTCTTAATTATCTTCGTGTACTTTATAAAAGTGTACATTTTAAAGTTTCCCCGAGATTCTAAGATTAGCGCAATGTTATTTTTAATATATCGAATATAGAATATAAAAAGTAAGGAAAATACAGCCGGAGAAAATACTCAAATATTTACGCATATCACACTAAGAAATTTAGTTTAACTTATACGTTTTACAAAGATCTGCGGAGACTCGTAGAAGAGTAGAAATTCGCTACCATGTTTCGCTTTTCTATCGAGCCTTTCGCGTGGATAGCATCGTAAATGTTCATAATTTTTCTTCTAAACACACTTTGCGGCTCTCAAAACACTTTACACACTGCAAACTCCACAAGAGCAACGCCAAGCATTTCAAATTAATCTTCAAGTGTCTTCCAAAACGAGAACCGGTGGATCCGGCACGCGCGTGCCGTACGTGCTACGGAATATTTCAGTGGTACGCACGAGTCCGGTGGACTCACCCCTTTGGTTCGGGAAGGGCTGTTGCAGGCCGGCCTCGTATCTGTCCCGGCGCCGGTCGCGGCCACCGGCGAAAGGGGATAGGATGCGTTTATTTAAAAAATGATTTAACCTAATGGTTTTACATATGTAATCCCGATATAAAGCCGAGGCTAATCTCGGAGAACCACACGCGGTCCATTCGTACATTCGGTCGACGGGTAATCCAACGTGCTCTCGCCCATCCAGCCGCGTGTCTCCACACACCACTTCCGCATCGCCACCCTCCTGACCTGACCTGTGTTCAAACCGCCCTCTCCACCCCGTTTACTCGTTTCTTTTTTTTTCGTCCAACTTTTTTTCGATGAGCAAGCACTAACGAAAATCACCAGGTTTTCCAACGCACAGACCAATGTATTTTCGGGGGGTGGTAAGAGGGGCGGTGTTTGCAAAGGCCGAGCATAGGGTGCGTCGTACTCGACCGCGCGTCGGGGATGATTTAGATGGTCCCCGATGATATCCGCGCCTTTTGAAAAATGTCACCACGCCGCCGTGCCGAGGAGAAAAATATAGAAGCCGCGCGTGACCGTACCCCACCCCCTGCACCGGCCACGGTATGTGTGCCGCGCTTTATCAGCCCCGCGGCGCGAAACTTTATTGCCGGCCGAACGATATTTCTCGTCGAATCAGCGGTTAACAAAAGAGGTGAAATACAAGTGGCGATGAGTGAAATTAGAGGATCGCTTCGTTGTAATTGCGATCGTGGTAATCCAGCGCGAACAGGAAGTTTTGGATCTCGTTGTTCGGCTATGTCTCGCTAATCGTGTCAATTCTTTCGATAACGTGAGGTGTTAGAAAAGATTGAATGGAAGTTTCCTGAATCTCTTCTTTTTCTTTCGATTTTTTTAAAAGAAACCTTTAACAGTGTAGACAAATATAATACTATAAATGTCGCATCTTAAATCACATGTGATACTAATAATGATTATTATTATTTATTTATTTATGTCCTATAAGAAGAGAAGTATATATCTCTCGTATCCGATGCCAGAAACGCAGCAGAAATCTTGAGACTAAAGGGACGATTAGTATTTTCTAAATAATAAATTCTTCGACATTTTATTACACTGTCAGAGAGTAGATTAAAACAACTTTCCTATTAGTAATCGTCTTTAAGGTAAAAATCTCATCTCCATAGTCTCCTCTCCATGTAGAACCATAAACCACACATATTCGAAAACTGCCCCAAGAGAGGCAATCTAATTCCAATGTTCTTTCGCTATGAACACGACAAAACGTGGCCAGCCATACGAGGCCCGCCTGTCTCCAAGATCACAAGCACGAACAATGCGGGTCTCGAATAGCTTTCCAGCTCCTTTCCCGGCACCTTTTCTCGCCGTGGTTCGTCGGCGCGCATGGGAGACACCATTCTACGCGTATACAAACGCGCAGCAGTTTAGCGCGATGAAAACAGCAAAAAGGTAGTACCATAGACTCTCTGCGTCTACGTAGAAAAAACACGCACTTAGGTAATCGCGGTACGCCTGCGGGGGCAGCTGCGACGGTTCTTCTAATCAAAGAATTCCCAGCCGGAACGCCGGTGGAAAATTTAAATACGCGAGACGCATTCTGTGGTCGTCTGCGTCGTCATTGTCCTGGACGTCGTCGTTGTCGTCGTTGTCGTCGTAACGAAATAAAACCCCACGGTAAAAGAGAGACATCTGTCGGTTCTTTTAATTACCGTGGTACGTGTGGCCCCAGCTAGAGGCTACCGCACCATGGACCTTACATTTTCCTTCCTTTTCTCTTCATCCCTTATCCCGCACCCGCCCCTCTCTAACTTTCTCTTTCTCTCTCGCGCGCGCTCACTCTAGCTCGCTCTCGCTCTCTCCCTTCTTCGTCGACGAGCTTTTGTTGCTCCCTTTCCATCACCCTCGCGTCCTTCGTTCATACTCTATCAGATCTGGCTCGTTTGCATGATTCCGCCGCGTGGTCCGAGAATTGAAAATTCGCCTAGAAAGTCTTTCCTCTTGATAGACGACATTAGCATCGTTAGGAGCACGGCGAACAACTCGATGTTGGAATTCTGTTGATTCAAGAAGTTTAGCAGTGATAGATACGAAATTTATTTTCAAGTGGCAATTCGAGCAGATTCGATTAGATTAATCAGTACGTGGTTACGTTAGAAGATCTAATGAAACAGATTGTAGGTGATTCAGGGGTTCAATAGAACGGAATCCGTAATTCCGCTGGAATAAAATATTCATTTCATCTAAACTAAACATTTTAGAAAATATTGTAAATAATACAATCTATGAAAGCTTCCTATGGTAAATGTTCCAAACACTACTTCTACCAGTCAATGTATACGAACAGCGTCGATCATAAAGATTAAATTATATTCAATTATCCGCCAACAATCATAATCTCGTTCGCTTGTAAGAAGAAGAAATTATAATCCGTTACGTGTGTATTCTTCAATCCGAAGTCTAAGGACACATCCATACGTGGTCGATAAATCTATCCAAATCCAAATACAGAGACAAATACAGACCACAGAAACAATCAGCGAATTTCTGAAAACATTTAAAAGATAAAAAGCCGACATTCTTCTTATCTCTTCGTTCTCTAGCTACAGTCTCCCCCACTTTTCTCAACCTACAACCCATTTCTCCTCTCTCACGTACTTCTATCCAGAGCCTCAGGGTAGACAATCCAAGGAGTTTTTAGGTTTAAGAGTCGCTGGATTTACGATTCAAGTATGACTGGTTGGGATGGAGCGGCGGCACGTCGCGGCCAGAGGATCGAGAAACAAGGCACGCAGGACGAGGCTGCAAAGTAGCGGCAAGGAACGCCGTTGGAAACCGATGGCCGCGATGAAAGCGCGACGCAACCTCGAGGATTAACGGGCTTAGTTGCCGACGCAGGTGTCGTCGGGAAGGAGAACGCAAGCGAGAGCCGGATGAATTACGACAGGAGCGTCAGCCAGCCCAGCAGAACGTTGCTCGTTATATTTTGCGTAACATCCCGATTTTATGGGCCACCCTCACACCATCGTTCGCGCGTCTTCCTTCACCGTGGCCCATCCACGCGACTCGCAACAGAGACGCCAAATATCCTTCTCGCGGATCTGGCTACTCCTCGGCCGAGCACAGTAAAACGTCGATAAATTTACATCGCATCTCTGTTAACAAGCAACGCATCGTTCTTATTTCTCTGTATACAAATTCAAATTATTTAGATTTCATTTCATTACTTGTATTGATAAAAATGATCGTTCCAGATTCTAAATTAGATTCGTTCGCCTGAGTATCGCAGCAAATACTTTACTCGAGATATTCTTGCACATTGCGCTCATTCTTTCGCGCATTTACATTTTTCGTAAATACACAAACAGTCGAGGTTTTATTTCCTTTTTACCAACAGACAAAAATTCTGACTGTAGAGGGTTAATTTAATTTAACATATTGATCGCCATAGGAATTTGGTGCCGGTGATAGATCGAAACGATTCAACAGATAGTACGCTGTAATATCTGATTTTTGTAAGACATTTCGTGAAAATTATTACGCTCTTTTTTGACGAATTTTCATTATAATCGGTGTAAAAAAAAATTCCCAATGATCGTAGCGACAGTGAAAGTTTATTCTTACGCCATAAATCATTCTTATGGCAAATTATAGAAAATGATCTGATTAAGAATCCAGTCGGACGAAAGTCCAAATGAAACGCGATCAAAGTTTTAGCCGAGCAGGATATCAATTCGACCATAGGACCCGGCTAACCGAAAGAGAAATCCGGTCGCGCGTATGAGCATTAATGGCTTTATAATCTAATGAATTTTTAGGTTAAGCGGCGAAAAGGCCAGCGGGAGATCCGGATAGGTTTTTTCCCCGGGATTTATTGCCGAGAAGGAGAAGATGAAAGCGGGAGAGTTCACTTATCTCTCGTTCGCCGTTACCTTCAGACCGATGCATCCCACTGAAATAGATTTTGATTTTATTCCTGAAAAAAACGAGGATCTAAAGCATATCTGATAAATAACTGATATTTTGAAAATATTATTAATTTCAGAGGAAATATTTAATTCCGGTTTTAAATCAGAAGGAGAAAAGAATGTTATACTACCGAGAAATTATCTTTTTTCACCTTTTTCACATCTTTTTAAATTACCAAAGTATGGATCTTTTAATATGTACTTTTTCATTGAATAATCAACATTTTCGTTCATGATATCGAAATCAAATTAAAAACTCGATCGCATCGGCAAAGTCTAACACCATCCTAGATGCTCCGGTTATCTTGTTTAATCTGCTAAAATATTTTTTCTCTTGTAATTGCTCGACCTTAGAGGACGCGAAAAAAGTCAGAAGCTTCAAGGTCTCGAAGTGATCGAGATATCTTTGGTAGAAGATAGAGCAAAGTGTTCATTACAGAAGTGGTAATAGCAACGACAAATTAAGTGGAATATTATGTCTTACAATGGTACTTACATAGCGTGGCGATTAAGTATTTTTCCCCGCCATCTTCAAATTAACAAAGCAAAATTAATAAGTGAAAATTTACTTCCATATTATGTAGACATTACATGTTTGATTAAAAAAAAAAAACTGGCATTTACATCGATAAATGAGCGTGTAATTTTAATAAATTTGTACAAGTCGATTCCAAACTCTCAGGTCTCCAGTTTTTGACAGAATTTTCTTAGAAAATTTTCTTAGAAAAGGAGAAGGCGATCCCAAATTTCAAGCGTATACATATGTAGTAGGTACTTAATCGACATCAATGTTCGAGAAGAAAGCAGAGCACTTAATTCCGCTCGGTGGTCCCGTAACGACGTAATATCGTTCAGTTACTTGGAGTATTTTTATTACATTCCCGCGGCGGCATGGTACATAAGGGAGGAGGGTGGCTAGGGCACAGACGACAACGGTAGTCGAGGGGGCGGTTTGCTGGGCTTAGGAAGCTATGCTCACGATATAACGAGAGCCATTATGATAAGCGGATGCATAGATTAGACATAACTCGTTAACCCGGCTGTATGCGACGTCTACGATGAAAGACGAGGTATCGATAATCAAGGATGCTTCTATTTAACAGGAAATCAAGCAGCCTGTGTCTTACAAACTGTTCAAACGGGTGCAAAAATTCTTATCGACTTTCTAAAAATCTGCAATGTTTGTTTATGATTTATTATTGAATTATTACCATACGTAGGTTAGTGTCTTTATGAAACTTTCAACGAGGAAGATATTATGGAGATAAATGACAAAGTCTTTAATTATAGTCGGAGAAATTAAAACGTGGACACGTAAAATTTTGTCTGCAACCAAATTTCGTTCTCTACTTTCGATTTAGTGTTTCATGTAAAAATATTTCCTTTCCTCGTTGCACCACTGTAGCTCTATAGCAACCACCTTATATGATAATTCTTCGCTAAAATATTCTTTTTTATTTAACAAAAAAAGAAAAACTCAACCGCTCGTCTATTCGCTCTCTTCTCAGAATGCAAATTCGAAAAGTCTATTTTATTTGGATTCGTAATAGAGATTTAGGAGCTCGTCGACAGTAGTATTTTTATCAGACAAATTTGAAGACAATTGAACGCAGCCAGGCGGCAGAAAAGCGAGGAAGTGAACAAACAAGCTTGGTAAATTATCGGGGGAATACGAGTAGGAGGGTTAAGCGGGGTCGGTGAAAAGCCACGACGAAAGCTTGCAGGTAACTTAAGCGCACAACTGAAGGGAAATACGACGGAAAAGTTTCTAGAACAAAATGATACGACACTGCGTAAGATCCGCTTTGAAGTCAGGTCCGCGCCATTCTTTGTACAAATTGGAAGGAAAGCGCGGCGTAAAAAGCTCCGCTCCGCCCGGAGGTTAATACGTTTATGTAGGAAAAATTATTTTTAATTTTTTCTAGAACCACCTCTGACGAGAGAGAAGTGTACAAGCACACGGGCACAAGGGTGTGGCAGAATGCGCGGCACCGCCGTGTAAGAATTTCTTAATTAGATTCGAGCAGCTGCCCTCCGCGCTTCTCTTTCTTTTCTTCCGGCCAAGAAATTCCCCCGTAGCTCCGCGATAGTTGACACAGCGGCATACTAGTCGACGCGTGCTTCGCGTCCAAATATTCGAGCATTATTACACATTTTTCTCCTTTGAGATAATAGACTCTGTCAGATTTGTAATTGAGACTCTAATGAAACCACATACCTAAGAATATGATCTCGCAGATTTCACGCTCGAACCGGCTACCACGCCGCTGTGCTTGAATTAACAGCGCTGTAAGGGCTTGCGACGAACCGATTGCCTCGTGCGATCGAATTTCAAATCGGTATATCGTAAAATAAATTATAAATACCTGGTTGCAGCACTCGTTCTCCTTACATAGGACATGATAATTGATCCTGATCCCGATAAAAATCAGACAACATTATAGAAACTATTTACGAAAGCTTCGTATGAAAGCACCGAATTAACAGTTGGTCGAAAGAATCGGAGATAAATCGAATATCTTAAAGTCTAAATCTGTCGCTTAGCATTAGTACCGAGAATGTTAAACCTATTCTTGTCTCGACCCATTCATTTAAGAATCGTTATCGCTCTCTTCTGAATCGAGAAAAACCAACTGGGGAACGGAGGAGCACGATGAAATTTTGGCATTTAGAAACACGTAAACCAGTTAGCAGCAGTTGGTGGGGATAGAGAACACGTATGGTCCAGCGCGACCGTGGTAGGGGTAGCCATAAATTTTGATAATACCAAAATTGTGACAGAACGAAGAAAAATCCCCGCGAGGCTGCGGTGCAAAGTGCGAATAAATCGTTGCGTGTGCCTTTGTCAACGAAACATGAAAGGTTGGGCGTGCAAAGGGGTAAGAGAGAGAGGTGGCCAACCCAAAGGGAAAAACCGAGCGAGAACGACGTGACGCGAACGGAAAGGGTAGGGAGAACAGACCGAGGCGCTGGGGTTGACCACGTCGTCTGGTTTTCGACCGACTCTCTGTCTGTCTCTCTCTTTCTCTCTCTCTGTCTCTCTATGCGTGCGTGCGTACATTTTTATCAATTATTAAGAACTGTGGCGTGCTTTTGCAACCGGGAACGTTGGTGATGGTAAAGTTGCTTTCGTCCTTGTCGCTGGTGTATCCACTGTAACCAGTCGACGATACCCTATGCCCATCGATTTTTTGTTTCTTTTTCCAACGCTCTTCCTCCTCCTCCTGCTTTTCCTCGTCTCACTGTCCCTTTCTTTCCTCCTGCCCTTTTTCTCTCTTCCCTCCGCTTTTCTCTCGTTCTCCATTTGCGTCAAACCCCTTTCTCTCGCTTTTTCTGCGTGATTCTCTCTTTTTCTTGCCCACCCCTCTGCACGCTCCTTGCCTGCCTCTGGCCAACGCTGTGCCGTGGACATTAATAACGGCCACGGCTAACCACCGTCAACCCCTTTTGCCAGCGTTACCGTGTCCAGCCACGGAAAGTGCGAGAGTAATAATAAAATATACGAAATGTAGGCGACCATCGTCGCCGCTCGTCCCCGGCTCGTCCCCGGCTCGTCCCCGTGAAAAACAAACACCGCGACACGCTTTGCTGTATTCCTTTCGTTATGCCGCCTGGGGTACGACGATCGTGAAAGATTAGGGTAATTTGCGTTAAATAACGACACGTCGGGATAACTAAGCAAAAGGCCGACGGGGCGGGACGAACCTCGCTTTCGACACTTTTCTCGGTGTTCGAATTAGAGATTTTCCTCCCGAGGATTGCGTTTAATTGTCAAGGTGTCGCTGGTCCTGACAACAACCACATAAATTGCGGAGAACGCATTTTTCCAGAAATGAAATGAAATCAATGTTATTCAATTATATTCGCAATGAAATAATAAGAGACACGTTTGTCCATATTCTTAGTGTTACTATAGGAAACGAAATCATATTTCACACATTTTAGTTGCTTCTAAGCCGTATTAATTAGCAATATTGTTATATTACTGTACTTAAAACATCATGAAATTGCTATTGTAAATAGTTTATTTTTGATCGTGAAACTGAACAAGTAGAACAGGTAAGACAGTAACCAGACAGACAGCAGATCCAAAATGCACCGTTCATCGAACATTCGATACCTTTTATTTATTTATTTATATTAGAAAGAGGCATCAATAAATACAGAAATTATAGCATTTTCATCGAAAAAGCAAACATCTTTTTAACATATAAAATAAATATTATATTTGCGTAAGCAATGTGTTGAAAATAGCAAAGTGCGCCTCTTCTATGCAGGTCAAACATCTGCTATTTCTTTAAACGTCTTAAATATTTTATTCGAACGATCGAAGGTATTCTAGTGAAAGAAATTGTCCACTTGGGAAAAACACTGGAAATTCATAACTTTGAAATATTTTGCGTCTCTTGCATAAAAACAATTAACCATATCGTAACCTTATGGTTCGTGCAAAAAATTACACGTGGACAATAACGAACCTTTTAATTACTGTTGACGAACACATGGATATACGTGTATCGTACTTAACTTATATCTGGCAGACGACCGTGCACAGCGTCAACGACGTTACTGGGAGATGCCCCCGAAAATTCATAAACTTTTCTGCATTGGACAGAACATTTTCCCATGTATTTAAATTTTAACGAGGACACGCCTAAAGACGGATGGACAAAGTGTATAAAGACGAGACCAGTTAGAGGAAAAAGAATTTTTCGTCTGCGACTTTTAAAAACTTTTCTCACGGAACTCACGGAATTTTTTTAGAACTTTGAGCTTAGTAATATTGAATTCTGAATGCGAGCTTAGCAAGTCACGTTCAATTTATCATTATGTAAGACATATTTTATATAACAACAATCTTTTAATAATAAATATATAATGTTTTCCTACTTTTTAGGGTATACAATGAAACGATAAGCATTCGGAAGGCAAGATGGCATCCAGGATCTACGAATGACTCCCATTTGCTAGTTCTAACATCTGAAAATACATTTCGGTAATTAAGAATTATTCTTATACAATAACTCTGATAAAATTCCATTAATCTTCTAAGTCTGCTAAACGTTATTACATACTTGGATTAGACTAACGTTTCTTATACGTCACGAGTATAATTTAGTCTTTCCGTCTAATTTTAGTCTTTCGTTCAAGATTTCTGAAACTTCTCATTCGTTCAATCGTTAATCGAACAAGAAGTTTTGTATGGTTGGCTTAAAATATACCAGAAAATATCTTAAAACTAATAATAAGTATAATTTCATCTTCTGCCAGTTTATACGAATGCGAAGTAGGTAATAGACCAAAGTGCCTAAAATCCTGGAAAGTTGGTCGTGTACCATTTGGTTCGCCATCGAGGATACCAGACTTCACATCTTTGGGCGACATAGCGGTGGACTTTGATTTCGCAACGCCTACTCTACGCAGGCCAGAACTGTTTATTGGCAAAGACATCAACAAGGTATAGTTCTAAGACTAAGAAATATTATAAAATAGCGCTAAAATAGTACTATACGAAGAAATTTTATCGAGTATTATATTTCAGGATAATGTGATTGATTGGAATCAAATTGAATGGCCGATTCTGGTTCTACGTGGAAATGGAGAAGTGCTTATCGTTCGTGGAAATATTTTGCACGATGTGTACGTGATTATATGTTCCTTTCGTCTCTGATATTTCTATCAGTATTCGTATTAATTGATCGAACTTTTTACATCGCGTTATCATCTTATTTTTTTTATATAGATTTAGTCCTTTTTGGTGTTATCATATCATAACATTGTATAAAAATTATAAGAACTTCAATTTCCTCCTCGATGTAATGATTCTTTCACGTGTGCTTATTAATTTGATTAAGACATGAAAATCCAGTGGTATCGGGATCACTCTCTATGTATCCTCCGGCCGACGATAATTATGGAATAGACTCATGTTCCATCATGTGTCTGCAAACTACACCGCCGATAGTGGTCGTCGCTATGTGTACTGGGAAGATTTATCATGCGATTTTGTTGAAAGAAGAAACAATCAACGACGATGATAACGATAGAACGGTGAGTGTCCTTTTTAAGTTGTTCCTTGCAATTTGTTTTTTACATTTACGTAGTGTTTTATAATTCGTAATCCAATGAATCTTCTGTGTTTCGAAATTTGCAGATTCATCGAATCACACATAATCTTTTAGGAGAAGATATTTCTTATAAAAATTTGAAATTAATTAATTCTATGTATTTAATCGATATTTGTGGCTTTCAGACTTGGTCACAGTATGGTTCGACTTACAATTTTCACACACCAGAGGATGCATTATATGTTTATGAATGCGTGGAAATAGATCTAGGTCTGTTTTTCGCAGATAACGATGAAAAATATAATTGTCCGATACATCTTCACGCTGACAAGCATAACAAGTCGAGGTAAGTTTTCTATTCCTTTTCTCTATCTATTCCTTTTATAGTTATTCCGTATCCATAAGCGTAATAAATATGAAATTTATTTATAGGTATTTCTGTTCTCACAATGCTGGAATCCACATGATCACTCTGCCGATGGTTTCTCAGTTAGATGAATACATAAACGCTTCGAAAGGTAAAAAAGATTAATTTTTCGATTAATTTACATTTTTGATTCTGTTCATTTTATCGAGCTGCAAGAAAAACGTATATTTATATTTATATGTATATTTATTGAAATTTACTCTGTGTCGTCCGAATACTGTTTCTGAAAGTAAATTCTTTCAGAAAACGAAGATACATGTTTACCATCGCTATCGAATCAACCCAGTTTGCAGTACTTAATCTGTAGAAGAACCAAGCACACAGAACAGAACGAAGCTACACCAATTCTTGGATTTGGACTACTGCAGGAGCCATGCGTTTTAGTAGCTTTGTTACATACCGGTGATGTCGTCACCCGTTCTGTTATCGACCTTTACTACTTTCCAGAGATCGAGCTTCCAGAGCTTATAATTGACAAAAACAAGAAAGTGAGCAATCCATTTTTTCTTCAGTTATTTAATGACCATCCTATATATTTATATCACACAAACTAAACAAAACATTCTGCTATTGTCATGTAGAATTTAATACATAATCTGATATAAATTATAGGTAAACAAGGAGACGTTCGACGTGTACATAAAAAGGTTGTTGAAACGTGAAACATCACAACCCCTTATCAAAATTGGTTCAAAATCTGTCACTCCACGGGAATGTTTACAGGTATTAAATAATATAAATAAATAAATGATTGATTTCAATGAAAATAAAAAAAAATGATTTCCGTAATTAGCTTTTATATCACGCCACGGATGTCTTTCGCAAAGAATATTTTGTCAAACATGATACAGTGAGGAAAGAAATCGGGAAGAAAATGCGTGCATTGAAAGTAATAAAAACCCAGTTATTAAAAGAATTAGATACTTTGTTAGAAACAAAGAAAAAATTGCATCAGACTGCTGAACAGTTGGCTGAAAAGTATGAAGATATTAAGGATGAGCAAGAAAAATTAGCGCAAAGGTAAGTCACGCAATTAGTCTGAACTCTAAATCATAAATCTTGTTAGTATTTCCGATCTTTAACAAAACGTGTTAACAAAACATTACACTGTTATGGTTACTATACCGATAATATGTTACAATAATTTACTATGAAAGCTTATGGGTTTACAGAGCAAAAGAAGTATTACGACTAGTGAATTACAAGGAACCGTCTATGACTCCTATTGAAAGAGCAGAAGCAGAGGAATTAAGGAAAATGGAAATAAAAATAGAAGAAATGAAAATCAAATTGCTAGAACTGAAAACGAAATTGGAGCAAACTGGGCCTACAGAGAATAATGAAAGCATTGGAAAGAAAAGAGAAATCGTTTTTAGAGGTGATCAAGAAAATGCTATCAAAAACAACCTGGGACAAATGTGTGTACTGTTATTGTGTAATAAAAATATATTAATTAGATATACAGTAAAAGATCTGTTTTTTTTTTTTTATTTCACAGGGCAAAAGATATAAAAGAGTTAGTTACAGAAGTTAAAAAGTTGGAGGAAGAAGTGAGCATTTGAATTGAATGATAAAGTGTATTACTATCGTTATTTTCAAACAATTGTAAATTACTTTACCTCAAAATATAGGATTTTCGTATAATAAAAAATGGTTTTATTTGCAAAATAATTTATTACACTACCTATACATTTATCCTATATCAACCACATTATTGGCATAAAGAATACTTCCAATAACTTCTCGCTTTGAATGTCTCTTTTAAGTATTAATATAGAAGAACATACATACATCAGATGCAATACAAATGATATCAACTTTAAATGACGAGATATTAAACATTATCGTATTACTTTAATTTCAAGTACATTTATCAAGAAATTAAATTATTAGTGTAATTGACAAACTAATTGTTAAATAAAATTAAATCAATTAGCAACGTTTCTTTCAATAATTTTATCATTACACTTGTGAAAACATTCGATTTGTTTCAAAAACGATTTTCGCGCAATTTTTCTTAACAAAGAAAAGATCCTACCAATTTATCTGCATGTTATTTCTGTAATCATATTCCTTCAACCACAAAGCATTGTTCAAGGCACAAAAATATAATGAGAAACATCATTAGAATCTTCCATAACTTTTGACTGTAGCAATTTAATCTCAAGTCTCAACTTTTCTTTTTCCATTTCTTGTTTTCGTATCTCGTTTGAATAACAATTGATCTGTAACTTTAATTTGTCCTTTTTAAGTTTTAACATTTCAGTTTCATGATACAGTTTCCCTTTCTCTGCACGAAGTACTGCCAGTTGCTCCCGAAGTAACTGATGACTGGCTTCGTCCGATAATATTACTTCCGATGTATCGACATCTGCTTTTAAAGTCGTTGTCGATTTTGAACCATTTATTTCGCTCTCAGGCCCACTATCAGGCTCTGCCTCGGCATTTGTAGCCTCTTTCATGATCCAAATCCTAGAGTCTGTAGATTCATTAAAAGTATTTGGTGACGATTTTGCAGTTTGGTGTGACTGAGGTGTAAGAGATCTACTTTGTTGTTTAGGTGAGGTAGACGTTCCCTTTATTTTTTCTATGTCAGTAGTAGGCTGAATGGTTTCAATATCTAAAACTGACACATTATGATAACATAATATCATATGTTCTTTTCTCCAAAAATAAAAACATTATGATTACAATTAATTACAATTACAATTAATTATAATTACCTCTGGTACTGGGAGACTGGTTACCATCTACATTATGTGACAAATGATTGTTACAATAGGTATTAAATTCTCTCTCATCTACGAAAACAGAACCATCAGCGTTCACAATGGACTCAACAATTACAGATGGATCTCCATCTTGCATCACTAACTCTCCTACAATTTCACCATTTGCTGCTATAATATCCCCGTCATTATTTGTTCTTAACAGTTCACCTTCTGTTGTATCAATTTCATCCACTACTTCTTCTTGAGTTAATTGACCACTGTAGGAATCATCACCATCATTTCCTTCACTTACTTCCAATTCTGTTGGTAATCCCTGAAAAATAATTTATTTAATAAATATACTAATGAATTTTGTATCATGAAATTTAGCTCTCTCACATCCTGTCCCCAAGGAGATTCTTGTTCCTTTTTTATCCTTTTTATCGTTTGTGCAATTTCATCTTCAGATTCTGAATACACTTTCCCATCATTGTTTCTCCCTTGCATTTTCTCTATATCATGAATTTTTTTAAACAGTTGATATGCTCTCTCAGGTGTTATATTCCTCTTTTGTTTATTAGCAGCTGCTATATTAAATAAATCTTTGGAGCGAAGTATCTTGTTTGTTCGTAATCGTACATATTCTTTTAATCTTTTGCGATCAATGTGTAACTGCATAAGATCTTGTACTTCCTGCTTAATTTCACCGCATAATTTCCTTTCTTGTGGAAGATTCTTAAACAGTTCCTAATAAAAGGAAGATAGAATCAAATACACTATTATAAAACTTAACTTAGTATAATTTTATTACTACCATTTACCTCTGAGATTTCATGATTATGTTCATTATTGACACTAGTTACCTCTAGCTTTGTACCATCTTTTGATGCTCTTAACATAATATGAGCAGGGCAATTTGTTCTTATCGATCTAAATAAAACAATCATATTTATAAAATATAATTGATGATATGAATATGTTTTCTTATATCCATTTAGTAGGACAAAATAATTATTATAGGAATCTAATTTGAATAGTATATAATTTTATAAACTAACTGAGACTGTCTTCTACCAGCTCCACGTGGTAAAAACTTCTGACCGCCATAAATACATGCATATTTGACAGAATAATATTTTAAACGCTCGCTTATTGGACGAGCAGTTTTCATATGAGCTCCACTAACTGTTCTGCTATCTCTTCTCCAGTAGTGGACCAGACTACGCTTTGAGAACTTCTCCAGTTTATGTTCTAATTCTTCATAACTATCAAACATTTCTCCCAAATGAAAAGATACATCCTCATCTTCCACAGTATTTATATCCATCATAAAAGTGACAGTTAACAGTCTATTTTATAAATAAATATGTATTACTTGTTAGTCAAAGAATAGGTATAAAGTACATTGTAAGGTTATTTGTATTCATTAGTATTCATTTTCGTGTCATTTTACAGAAAATAAATGTTGCAAAAAAGCGAGCGTTCTAAAAATCTAAATCGAATCTTGTATAGTCGTTAAAGACCATGTATTATATGTTAAAAATAAAATGAAGGTTAGAATATGTTGGGACAAATGAAATAACATCATTGAAATTATTGTTTGCATTATTGTTTAATTCGACTTCTACTAACGAAAAAAATCTCTCGATAGGAATACATTTGAAGCAAACACATTGTTTCTCTTATTCGAAACTTTGAGGTTAGATTTCAATTTGATTGGCGTGGTAGAAGCCAGGACGACGAAACCGTGAATACAGCCAAATAGAATTACTCAAGAGCCGGACAAAGACAGGCGGGATTTTTTGTCTTCTACTAATTTTCAATCTTTACAGTGCGACTTACGTCCTGTCATATTTTTTATATCATTTTTTCTATAATATCTATATAATGTTCTATAATATCCAATTGTCACAAAAACCTGTACCTTGATTTTGCGCCATTTCTAATACAGAACAAGTGACTGAACTACAGCGCAACTGTTGTAATTTATTGCACATTCAGATATTTTTTTAGATTTAGGGTAATTTGATCCCGGTCACAAAATAATTTGCCAATATTTCTCACAAACATAAATTCATTTATTATCCTTGATATCAAATAAACAAAAGTTATATAAACTGTTATAAAACATAATAACCTATCATTTAGTATTACAACAAAGTGATAAGTCAACGATATATTCAAAATAATATTTATTGATATTAATATACAGATTTTTTGAGAGATGTCTTCGGGTAGCTTACAAATTTCTAGATTACATGAAACTTTATCTTTTACTATTTTTATACATAAATTTTTGTGTATTTTCAAAATAGAATTATAAACCGAAGAATATAATTATTAATGTAGCCAGTCATTATCATCTTCTGTATCTATGGGGGGAATGGGTGGTGGTTCATTTTGTAATATAGAAGATACCTGTAGAAAAACATGATTTAAAATACATCTGGAATTAAAATGGATATGAATAAAAATAATTATATAATTATTTTCTTAAAACCTGTCTGAAGTCAGAAATTTTTGGTTCCGTATTACTAATTTTTGAAGTATCAGTTTCTGTATTATTAGTAGGTAATTCTAATTCAACATCATTAGTTTCATCAGTATTATATAAAACTTGTAATGTAACATTCTAGAATTATATTTTCATTAAAGATTATAAGGAATAGTATATAAGTATATATGAATTAACTTGTTCATATACTTACTTTTATTGTAGTTGCTATTATTGTTCTTATATAACTTATAGAGTAGTATTCGTCTACAAATTTATCTGATAAAATGTGGTAAATTCTATTCATTATATATTTGATTTCCTTGTTTTTATTATTATTCTAAGAAATACAATCATAAATATTAAAATATATAAAAAAAAGTATAGCATAAGAACAGTAGATGAAAAGCCTTACTTCATTTATTTCTTTAGAACTTGTAGCTTGCTCAGTGCTGCTGCATTCTTCAGAAAGCTTAAGCATTTTGTTTTCTAATACCACTGTGTCTTCCTTATATCTGTTATTAAGTTCCTTCGCTTCTTCTAAATCTTTCTTCATGTTACTGAATGCAATATTTGCATCTTTTAAAGATATTTCTAATTCTTTAATAGTTTTGTGCAAGTTCTCATTAATTTGTACTAAAGATTGTTTCTGAGTTTCAAGATCTTTTACTTGTTCTGCATAAAAAATTGAACTAATATATAATCAATACACCGTTATATGACTAATAAGAGTATTCATTTTACCTTTTGATTCATTTAATTCTTTTTCCAATATGCTTATTCTCTCCCTCATTTCATTTAATTGAGTGAAATTATCAGTAGCTATATTAGCTATATTCTTGTATGGTTGACTAACCTTTTCTTCAGATGTACTCATGGCTAACAACATTTTCAGAATATTATCCAAAGCCGTTTTATCTTTTATAGGAGATGTAGCATTTTGAAGTTCAAGAACATGAAACTATATATGACACATAATAGTATTTTGATAAATAAATGTAAGTTTTTCAGCATATATGTACCTTGTCAAGCACTTTTTGCACATTATCAGCTATCTTAGACATTCCCATTCTGAGTTCTGCATTTGTCATTCGAGTTTCAGACAATAACATATTTAACCCTGGATCTATTATTGTTGGTACTGTTGAAGTTACTGTCTGTGACTGTAATGAATATACCTGACCATCCATGGTAATAAAGTTTGGCTACAATAAATCCACATGTTAATAATACAAGATAATTATCGAGTATAAATATATTTCTCAATATATTTAAATTTATATACTTGTATTTGCGTGGGAGGCCATTGAGGAGTAATCACAGATGGATTAACAAAAGATTTACAAGCAGTATTTGTTGTTGATACATCACTTTTTAGTTTTAATGCCTTATGTGAATTTTTTAATATTTCATCTTCAGATTCTACTGGAGATTGTTTTTTCTGTAATTCTTCTTGAAATGATTCGACCTAAGATTACGAGATTATAAAATTAAATCAAAATATAAATTAAATTTTGCTGCAAATATATTATTTAAAATTATATTAAACATTTACTTACCTTCTTTTGACGAATCGGTTTATATGGTATGTCATCCTACAAATATGTTATTCATTATTGACTTGATTCAATTACATGTATATATAACTAGACTAAAAGCACTTGAGTATACTTCAGTATCTTCAGAGTCAGTAGTAGTAGATGGGAGTTTTGGTAATATAGATTGTCCCATTTTTGCCATTCGTGATATAATAGAAGCTTTACCACTTGGAATTTTATGCAAATGGGCAGTTTCCCCAGATGTTTGTATATCTACTACTTGTACTTCTATTAAGATATCTCTCTCCTTAGGAAATCCTGGTCCTAGACTAATCTATAAAACAATCATGTTTAAAATACATGTGCATTTACAATGTACTGTTGCTTATTAAAACCTCATGTAAAACCTGTTTATTAGAAGGCACAAATAATATTCTTTTTAATCCTTTAACGCTCCCTAAAAGTGTTCTTTCCCAATTATCATCGACAGATATTTCTACTGTCATTGTTTGAAGTGTTGTGGGAATGTCTTTAAGAGGCTGTGTTATTTCCGTTACAATGAAATATTTGATGGATATATTGTCTCCTTCTTTTACTGTTACATCTTTATTAACTGGTGATAAATCTTGATAAAGTACATTTTCCATTCTCCCATTTTTTGAAAAATATCTTGCTAAACCTACTTCTCTGGCAAATTCTATGCAAATATCATTATTTTCAAATAAAATTGACCAGTTCTCCTTATTGCTATCATAATAACTTGAATAATTGTTTGGCTGTATTACATATAAAAAATCTGGTGTTAATGTAACAACTGATACATGTTCTTGTTTGCTTTTATATAATACAATTTGATATATTCTTGTTGCGAGATTTCCTGTAAGAGCCATACCAAGCTTGCCAATTGAAATGTAAGCCCCATTTTGCCTATAAGTAACATTAATTATTACATATCCAAAACGAACAATTAAAATAAGAAAATATACTCAAACTCACAATTTGAAAGCATGTACTGCTTTAGCTATTATGACTTCTGTTTTGTTCGAAATTGTTTGAATCAAAGTACGGTGTGTATTTAATTTTTTAGAAATTTGTTTTGTCGAAGAGCAACTATCTAGTGTCTTAGCTTGTAATCCAAAAATAGCAGCCAAATTTGATCTAAAGTAAAAAATATACACTTATTCTAAGCATGTTCTTGCAATTACTAATTAATTGAATTAAAATTAAAGAAACCACAAGAAAAGAATAATATTAAATTTTATAGTGGTTATAAAGTCTATAACCTTCGTATAAATTATATTTCGTACGAGTCATACCCAATTTTTTTAATGTTATATATTAATACAATTAGTAGTTTATGAAGAAAGTAAACATACCCTGCTGCTGGCATAAAATCAGATTCATCATTGTCTCGTAAAATTTTATCGAGATTTGGTACTTGAACATTTCCTACATTCATGACTATAAATTAAATTTCTTAAATAAGAATTTTTTCTGTGCACTAAAAGAACAAGGAAAAATATTAACTTAAACTACCTATAAACAGTAAATGACACTTTGTTACGTACAAACTACATGACTAATAAAATCAACGACAGGTGGCGTAGTACTTTCTATTCACAAAAGTTACAGCTTCAATTTTATAAGTAATATAAAATCTTTTAACAGTTCATTTAGAAATAGATAAAGATATTAATTACGTTAAAATCTGACTAATATGAAATATTAAAATATACATAATAATGAATAAAATTACAATTATAAAAATTTATATCCATTATACTCTTGATACATATTATAAAAAATATAAATTTATTGTATATATTCTATATTTTTTCTAGGATAGAAATAAATGCCGACTGTATATATATAGACTATAATAATATAATTTATTAGGAAGAATTAATATATACATTTTGTTACATATATATATATATATGTATACATGTAGCATTCTATATATATATGGTACTATATTCATAAAATTATTTTAGTTCAAAAGTATAATGTACTCCTTTTCCTGGATATTGTTTTGCTAGCTGAAAGGGCATATTTATATATTAATCATTAAACATAGAATTACAATATCTTATTTTTGAATGAAAATATAATCTTACTCTAGGTTGACTGCATTTAATTGAAAAGTGATCAATGAGAAAGTAAACTATTACAAAGCCAATATAAATAGCAGCACCCTTCAGATCACTGATGGGTTGGCGAACACCATAGTTACACCGATCTCCTTGCAGCAAATGGAAATGTTTAGGTAACTACAAATGAAATAGCAGGATTAATTTATTATTATTATTTATTGTTTAACATCGAATTGCAATTATAGTTTAATACTATCAAATACCTACAGTTTCTCCATAACATGTTTTTGGTCCAAGATGATCCCAAGGATAATAAGGATCTTTAGCTTCTGCGCTTATCAATGGTAAGTTTGGATAGTCTACAAGAGTACCTTTTTCTGGAGCATAAGCTTTATATTCATCAATATGCATATTATACTTATCTGCAGCAGCAATCCATTCCTCTTCCGTTCTTGGATAGGGGCCTGGTAAATATTTCTTTTGATAAGGTTCTGTAATACATAAAAAAATTATAATTAATGAAATGTTTACATCCCTAACAATCTTCTTATATAAGTGCTTATATAAGATTTTAACCTATCAAAAATACGAAAAGAACCTTTAATTACTCTACACAAATACAAATGTTTTGCTTACGCAATTTCTTTGTTAAAACCTCGTATTCAGACAACTTAACAAGCTTTTCATACTTTCTAATAAAGCTAATAAGTGGTGCATTTTCCATAAACAGTAATTTTGACAAATTTCTACTCTGTAGCGCAGCCATTTTTAATGACTTGTATGCGTGGACATAGGATGATGCATGGAAGATCAGTATTATATACTAATATCAGCTAATATGTACTAAATACATGTATGGAAGCGTACATTTTTATTTAATATTTATTATTATATATAATATATCTATATTTTTATTTAAAAAATGTTTTTTTTTAAAACTGCATTTATTCTAATAAAATATGAAATCAAGGGCGTTTTAATATACACTAGTTTGAATTTCCCTAAACATAAAAATCTAATTGTTAATATTTCACAATATATATAATAGCAATGTGGTTATTGAGAGATTTTTTAAGATAATTATGCAAAGATAACATATTGATGTCCTGCAGTCTATCGTTTCATTTTATTCAAGGTTTTTAAGTACAGTACTGCTTTGCTAACTAGCCGCGTATCAATACCACATCTATTTAATATGGAAGACCCTATAATGGAAAGCAATAAGTAAATAAATTTAATAGTCCACATAAAAACAATTAAATTGCCTCGAAACAAGCACAATACAAAAAGCATACGTAACGCTGAAATTTCAATCCATGAAAGCACCTGCAAAAAATGAGGAGAGAGTTAGCAATGATTAAGAAGGCTGAAGCTATCAAATAAAATTTTTGATTTCAGCAAATTATTTTAAATTTATTAAAAGAAAAGAAATAATTCAACCCGTGGCAAATATACAAATACATTTGTCAATTATATAGCAAATATAAGTTTATAGTGATTTTAAAAATTTAAAATACATAGAGGTAGAAAATACTTTTAAATAGACCGCCACGATTTCCAATGTACTGTTGGATTTGGATTATAGGTACGAATCGACACTATGCGGACAGTTGAGATATAATAACCACAAGAAAATGGCCGATAGTATGTGTTGATTGGTTGTATCGATTGTGATTAAAGTTAGTGCAAAGTGTAATTAATTTAGTCATTGTAAAGAGTTAAACATATAGTTGAAGTGAAATTTGTTTTTATAGCAAAGCATATTTCGTAATGGTATGTACAAATACGAATATTCTCAATGTACATAAAGGTTTTATAATAATATAGAATTTCCAAGTTTAATTAAAAATGAAGATGAGTTGTCAGAATCTTTTATAAGAGAATATTTAGATAATTATATTTTTATACTTGGATTTACTATAATATCAGCACAAACAAAATACGTATTACTAATACTTTATTACATTTATATTAATGTAAACCTACAACTAAGAGAAGAAATTTTAAGTGATTATACTCTATATTAGGTTAGGTAATAAGGATATATATATACACATATATTAGATATATAAAGAAATTATGGACAATTTATTAAATTAGTCCTTCAAACTTCATTAAAAATATCATAGACTAAGGATTAAGTCTAAGTACACATGAAAAAATGTGTAGTATTGTAAATACTCATGTTTCTGTAAAGGTTTCCATATTTTGTATTTTCAAAGAAAATTATTCTAGACTATACTCTATATTAGGTTAGGTAATAAGGATATATATACACATATATTAAATATATAAAGAAATTATGGACAATTTATTAAACTAGTCCTTCAAACTTCATTAAAAATATCATAGACTAAGGATTAAGTCTAAGTACACATGAAAAAATGTGTAGTATTGTAAATACTCATGTTTCAATAAAGGTTTCCATATTTTGTATTTTCAAAGAAAATTATTCTAATTTTTATTAAAATTTTCAAACTCTCTTGTGTCAATCATTTTCAATGAATGTTAATACATAAAATTTGTATAATACATATTGTACTTAAAAATCTGTAGAACACATAAAGTAAGCAAAATGTACATTGTTAATAATACACAAAGAAAACGTTCTGCAATTGAAAAATAATATAAATTTTTATTTAGGTCATATTTTATTATGAATTGCTTTATATAAATATGCAGTTGCATAAACATCTGCAGCCTATTTATTGCATATTTCAATTCTGAGATATAAATCACTTTTTCTCTGAATATTTTTGTTTCTTATATTTTATTCTATACACCCAAATACATTACATTACATTATATACATTATATTACATTACCCAAATATCTTACATTATAGTTTATATATTAAAGCTCAGATATAATTAATAGGAACTACTCTTGTTATAATTATGATGAAAATTACTTATTAATTTCTTTATTCTGCTCTTTGATCAGCTTCGTGAATAAGTTTGACCAATTTATCGGCAATCTTCTCATTGCATGCTCCAATTGCACGTGGTTGCATGATGTTAATCTTTTCACCTGTAACATATATTGTTATTTTTATACTATATATGTCTTAAATGCAAGTCAATACTAAATTTTATGTGTAGAATGAAATTTTAGAAAACTTTATATAACAAGTTTTTAATTGTCAATTGTCGGTCACCCTAATTTTTTAAATATACTTATAGTATATTTGTTTACATATATCATATTACATATCATATTATATATTACAATCATGAAAAAGAACTGAGAAAAGGCATGTGCATAAATAGTTATTTACCTGTTTCACGATCGACAACGACACCACCTGCTTCGGAAATAATTAACGATGCCGCAGCGATATCCCACGTAGAGATACCTGGTCCCTCGATATAATAAGCCTCGACAGTTCCCATTGCGACATAACACAATGTCAATGCCGCTACACCAAGTGTGCGAATGCTATAAAAAGAAATACATAAATTTAGATAAAAAGTGACTGTAGAAATATGTAGAAATGCAAATACAGCAATAGGAACTAGCAATTCTAATTTTCTCCCTAAATTCGGATTAATGAAATATGTGTATATTCATTTATATGTAAAATTTTTTCTAACAAAGACTTTATGTAAATTGACTGTGTCTTTATGATAGAGTTTTGAAAAGTACAAACTCCTGGTATCCAGGGTTCATTCGGCATGAAAATAACAAATATAAAGATATGAAATACACATACAATATAATTTATGAAGTAACTTCGAATTAAAAAAAAAGTGATAGGATATTTGAGTACCTTACCCTTGAGCTTCTAAAGCGATTGTTCTCATTCTTTCGATAGTCTTTTCCCTCATGTGATGCACTTTTATGAAACCACTTTCCATGCAGACCAAAGCTTTCGACAAATCTGTCAACACATCGAACATTTTTAATATCGAAGAATAAGGATTTGAAAACACATACAGAATAATATTTATTTTTTCTATACGGAATTCATCGTTTTATTCGGTCGAAAAATGATTTCTTTTGATACGTAAAGACACATTAAAGCAGCAAATCTTTTGCAATAATTTATTAACAATATGTCTATTAACTTAAACTTCGTAAATCAAAATTGTAATTTACCTTGAACATTAGAGACCTTTATAGGTTTGTTGTTTAAAAACGCGCCGCGACCCTTCCTCGCTGTGAATAGTTGTTCAAGAACAGGGTTGTAAACGATGCCAATCACCATTTCTTTATTAATCGCCAAACCGATTACGACACAAGTAAGAGGGAGACCATGAATAAAGTTGGTGGTACCATCGATTGGATCAATGATCCACGTCGGATCATCCGTCAATTCTGGAAGCTCTTTTCCAGTCGATTCTTCACCGATAAATCTGCCCAAATTTTTCATACATTTTTCTCTCCCAAAATTTTTTATAAAGTCTATAAAGTGAATTTTAAATAAATATATTTACCTGTGGCCTGGAAACTTCGATTTTAATTGACCAATGACCACTTCCTCTATCTTTCGATCGTATTCTGTTACCAAGTCCCAATTACCCTGCTTCTCATCGACATTTTTTGCACCATTGATAGCTGCCTTGAGTATCTTTAACAAAAAATTGTAAAAATTAATAATTTGAAATATTGTCAAAACTTTTTTTTTTAGAGTTTTATTATAGCGAAAAATATCGTAAACAAAAATTAAATGGTTTCAAGGAAAGCATAATTTCGTACAATACATAGACATAATATTAATGAGTGTATATAATATTTGTACTAACTTATGTAATTTAATTATGATCGCTGATGACTATTAGTCGATGCCATAATAAATAAGTAGATAATAACAATAATAATAATTTCGTAGAATTAGTTCGTTTGAAGTTGCAAACGAGAAAACGTAGTTCCCGATAACTTTATTGATAATACTTCATAATATTTTCTTATTAAAATATTTCCTAGATCAATAATATTTTGTTTTTACACGTCATCTTTTATTATAAGCTTAACATTAACTGATATAAACATTTTACGTATTTCTAATAACCGATAATTTCAAAAGATATTTAAGTTCAAATTATTTATTTCACTAACTTAAAATTTTTCTTTTCTCTTGCAAAAGTTTCGTTAATCGTTGAAAAAACACTTCTGATTAGGAAATTTGAAAAGATCTATACAACAAGGAATGAATGTGCGTCACTTCGATTCATCGTATTTCCCCAACTCTATAAATAATGAATTCTACTTTTCCTATTGCTTATTTTTCCATGTATCAAATAGTTAAGATCGTATTTCCGGCATACCGTATATTATTACTATCGTTTTTAATAACGATTAATTTTAGCATTTCAAGTAGTTAGAAAAACATAATTTTTGATATAACATAAGTGCAAAGATATAATTCGTTAAAATTTGTATATCGATTAGCTTGGAAACGAAATGTTTGATGAAGTAATCGTTTAATAGTCTAATTGATGCAGTTAATGTAATATACGCCCACGAATCTCGTTACCATTAAACCATTCATATTACGTAAAAGTTTGATAGGAATCGATAATCACATCATCTTTTAATTTCTTAAATGATGCCTATTCATTATGTTTGAATTAAACGTTAGCGTATTATTTGAATGTTTCATATTTCTTTACACTTTTTTTTATTTTATTCAAATAATAAAACTAATCTATTCTTGTTCAATTCTTAATCAATTTCTTCCGACCTCGATAACATTTTATGTGAAGTATTTTAACGATTAGTAATTAAACAAGAATGACTTATTAACTTTTTCCGTAATTAGAGAAACAATATTGGGGCTATGCAAAAAAAAACTCTTAAATTTTCTAATTCTTTAAATTTCTGATAAATGAAGTAACAAATGAACTATGGAAATTTATTCCTAAATTAATGTTACTTTTATATTTACCAATTCTAATTGCGTCATAATCCACAAGAATTTGAATTAAAGTATTTCATTTTAAGTGAGAAATACCGTCAATGTCATTTATTAGAATATTAATATATAGAATGCAAATAAAAATTAGTAACATAATCTAAAACCAATTCAACTTATTGTAGTGACCATCTACAACTCAGCGACGCCAAACGAAAATTAAAATTCAACCAATGATCCGTGTCTTATAATCGCAATTCACCCAGTAGTAGAAAAGTGAATGTTTATACACCCTTTATTTCTTACGGACATTATACATATATGTATACGTGCTTACTTGTGCGGCATCATGAGTCAACTTGATTGCGAACTCGTAGTACACATCTTCCGCGTAGCGTGCCATCTCTTCAGATTTTCCTCGTGAACAGCGAACACGAGATCCTTGACGTGAAAACGTATCAACAGGTACTGCGTTAGGTGCAACAGCACCGCGTACTTTTTATTCGTACCGACTTAGAACGTGTCATAAAAAAACCGATTCAAGGATGACTCGATCTGTCGTTTAGTTCTTCCCCGTATTGTAACTGTATGATTTCGGAGTTATGTTTTTCCACATTGTGAACATAAGTAGACATTCCTTCAAATTGTGTTACGAGATAGTAATGTTTACACTGCGATTTTGTACTTTAATCATGTGATTAATTTGATAAATAGCTGTCTGCATAAAAATTCGTTACGGCTCCAACTTAGAGTGGCTTTTACGATTCATTCGAGATAAAATCTCAAAATATGATTTTAATGACAATATTCAGCGACTGACTTTTACTGTTAATAATCTTTCCCTTTTCCTTCTTTATCTTTCTTAATACATCATAATTGCCTACGTTATTTAAATATCGTGTTTGTAATTTCAATGACTAGCTTTCTTCAAACATATATCGATTAATTATTTGGCGATGTATATAGTATTCGCGTAGTATTTGCGAATTTGTTGGGAACGTACGTATGAGAAATAAATATAGAATTTTTTAAAGAAAATAATTTGTTTACAATATTTCCTGAATATTATTACGTAACAATTTGAGTGGATTTTTAAATTTTCCGTATAAGAAGTGATTCATTTTATTCTGTAATTTCCGTGCATTATTGCAATTATTTGCACCGGGTCTCATTACTCATGGAGATATCGTATTCCCAGATACCGTTTCGTACATTGAGATTATTATGGGAGAGCAAAGATTATTATCAAATGTAGTTAGCGATTTGCCAGATGGTTTTACTGCAACAACACTACGAACGCATAAAAGTATATTGTAAAAGACTGTGCCAAGGTAAATTACCGAGACTCGATCACCCTTTCACACTATGGTGATCAAATTTACTAAACGTGTATGTAAAGTACGCTCCTCGAATTTTTAAGTCCCAAACTTATTTTTGTGTCAAGAAATAAAAAAAAACTTTTAATACTTTAAAAAATCTTCAATATAATTCCACTAATTTAGTCATTCTTTCACATTTTCAAACTTAACAAATTTTTTAACAGAGAAATGATACAGGGGATATAATAAAATTAAATATATTATCGTCTAATTCGTTTAATATGTTTCATAGCTTATTACACACTATCTTGATTTAAATGTGAAGTTTCAGCCATTGATAGTGTTCGATTTCTAATATGAATGTAACATCTGTTATGTGTGAATGTACGCTCAATAACTGGAAGTATGTCACTTATTACATCCTTGAGATTTTCAGGCCGTTTTATTGTTTAATATCCTATTTTTTCTTTTCAACTAGTTTTTTTTACCAGATACAATACATTTCCTTTCTAAATTATATATAAAGCATAACCATATGTTTAGACGATTTCCAATGAAAACACGGTCCTTCATTGTTGTTCATTGCACAAGATTCACACATTTTTATTCAGTTTTTGCTTGTAATATTTATTCGACCGTGAATTTTTCCAGCCATAATTTGAAATGTTTATGAATCACTATACTTCCTTGACCAACCTTCGGCTACTCTTTTCCGTATCTGTAGCTATCTGGCAAGTAATGTTCCATTCCAAACAGGATACGTATGCAGAGACTTCATTTGATCTACAATTGTTCCGTATCTTTTCACAGATCTTATTAACACATTAACATATTAACATATTTCCAACTATAGTTTAATAATTATTTAATTTTCTGAAATCTATATCTCATGGAATTTTTATTTGACGAGAATGGAACTTTGAATGAACATTTGGAAAATAAAAAGAGTAAATGTTTAGTATGTATCGGTTATCTTTTGATTAGTAATTTCATAAACATATATCAAGTTTCCATAATATTTTTATTAGATAATATTTTAACTTTTTGCTCACCAACATTCCTTTTGTAGTTTGAATAAATCATTTGTATGATATTTATTTATAGGTCGATCAAATTCTTAACAATCATTATCTAGGTTCTCTTATGAATCATTTGAATTTTTTAGAATTACATTCCCTTATTTTATTTTTTAGGATTAATTAAAATATACTCGGTTATTTAGAATTTTCACAGCTCTTGTTTGCGACTCTTGCAAGCTCCATGAATCATGTTATTTACCTTTGTCTCTCGATACTCCCTATTAACCAAATTAATATTATTTAATTAAGATAATATAGATAAATAATATCATAAATGTCTTATTCGTAGAATCTTACAAATAAATCTTGACATTCTTCTTCTAAGCATTGCATTGCTTTTACGTTATTTTACTTTTGAAAATTATCCTGTTCTTTCATTTAGAAGAAGAGGTATCAATGGTTAAACAAAATTATTAAGAATATAATAATACTTTTATTCAGTACATAATAACTAGAATATATAATAATCCGGCTGATTCTCTATTTAGAATTTGATCACGTCCTGGTCAATCTCTTCCTCATTATTCTCAGATCAGTATCAGTGATCAGTTGCTTTATTTCCACCGCTAGTGTTTCATTTGCTGCAGCAATTGTTTTTGGTTTCATCACATTATATTCCTCGTCTGCAAGAAGTTTAGTTCTATTATTTATGCAATTGAATTTCAAATTATTCGATGATAAAAATAAAAAGATATTTAAATATTTTCACATTTTCCGGTTCATATCAAATTACGTATATTAAACTAAATATAATAAATATAATCAGTATATATTACTTTTAAAAATATTAAATATTTAATATTAATTTAGAAATATAAAATATAAAATTAAGGATTAAAATATTAAAATATCAAAGCGTAGATTGTTCCTCGGAATATTGTAACATTTGGATCCGAAACGCAATTACAGTAATCCAAGAAATGAATACAAAGAAAAATATTAAAGTATCGTAGTATAACATGAAGCAGTCGTTCTTTTAAATCTAAAAAAAAAAGGTTCTTCCTTTCTCTTACCCATTTTATTAACGCACCTTTAGTGTCAATTACCGTGCCGCCTGCTTCACAAATAATCAGCACTCCCGCTGCTACGTCCCAAGGTTGAAGATGATCCATTTGAAAGCAGTCTATCGCGCCTCTTGCTACGTATGCTAAAGCCAGCGCAGCTGATCCCAAAAATCTAACTCTAGACATCCAGTTACATAAAATAATTCTACCATTACTTCTATTCCTCTTTATTTCATTCTTTATCGGTCACTCTTCAACTCTCTTTCAATTTTCTAATTATACTTCTTAATCCAAATGAACACTCACCCTTGTGAAGCGTTAAGAAGAGCCTCGAATCTTCCCCATCTGATGTCTCGGTTTTTTGAAGGAATGCGAAGCGAGAATAACTCGAGCTCTATCAAAGACTTTCTTAGTTCTGTAAAAGATAACCGGCATAAATGTTTGATTACTCGTTTCAATTCTCGAACAAAATTATTCTTTCCATCTTTATACACCACGAATAATGACTATCGCCACTTAAGTTGATAATGAAGCTTTTTCTCATACGAACTGGAAATTTTTTCTATTATTAAAAAATTGAAAACTATCTTGAATTGTTTTTATAGATCTTTTATAGATATGGAAACGACTTCTTTTTCAAGCGTTTAAAGTACCATTACCAGTATTGTGTGAAGTTTTAATAGGTTTGTCGTTTAGAAATGCGCCGTGTCCTTTAATCGCGGTATACAGTTCTGAAGTGATTGGATTATAAATAATTCCTACTACGATTTTCTTGCAAACTGCTAGGGCGACGGAAATACAGGTGTTCGGATTTGTATTTATATAATTTATAGTTCCATCTATGGGATCTATGAGCCATGTAGGTTTGTCTGTTAATACTGGCGCATTTTTAACGCTAGCCGTAGTCTCTTCTCCAATGAATCTGTTTCAAAAAATATTTTTAAATAAATATTAATATTTTATTTCAGCAACCCGGTTACATGCGACCATATTTAATTCGCGTGATTCCAATTAGATTAATATCTGTTTAACTGATTAGCGTTGGTTACTCACTCATGATCTGGAAATTTTTCTTTCAGACTTTTGACCAATATATCTTCAATTTTTTTATCATAATCTGTAACAAGGTCCCATTCATGACCTTTAGTTTCTACAATTTTCTCTCCTTCAAAACCGCATTTAAATATCTAAGGAGAAAATGAAACACAGATAAAAATTATCTGATAGGTGTTGGCTCAATGATAAGTAAAGACAAATCATTCCTTTAACTATAATAGCTACTTAATTTCTTTGTATTCAAGTTGGTCGATGTTATTTTGGATAATTGATTTAATAATTCTTCGAGAAATTTATTTTATTGCTCTTTAAAATATTGATTGGTTAAATTTTACAAATTCTTAAAGGATCGATTTTAATCATTTTTATTCGAATGTTTCGTCAAAAAGATATAAAACTTGAAAGGAATTCCGAATTTTTGAACGAACGTAAATCTTGTACATATCCCTTTTTAACTCTTTCAAGGTAAATTAACGTTGGATATGTAGTTACATTTACTAAGTGCATAAATTAATTCGACCTCTTTTTGAACAAAATTGAAGTTTCATTTATGAATTATGTAACGTGAATTCGAACAAAGTATTTTCATTGTTTAGCTAATTATGAAATTGTATAAATATAGAGGGAATTTTTCAAAATTTCCTCAAGGTGGGAAAATAACGAATATAAACGAGTAATTTCTAAAAATGCGATAAAAATCGCTATTGTTAGAAAAGGTATAACTCAGTTGTCTCTTAAAATTATCTTAATACGTATTATCTCGTTAGTAAGTTTTTGAAAATTTCTCTTTTCAATGAGAAATAATATATCCAATGTTAGTAATAATATCTATCGCTGCGTTAATATCGATAGAATTTCACCAGAAGAAGAGAATAATTATCACTCACTTCGCCTGCTTTCAAGATTAACTCTTTGGCAAACTCAAAGTAATTCCTGATGTCCAGCTCGCTCGACATGATCGCCGATCCTGATGCTTTCGACAGAACGACTGATCGATTGAACGCGCGAACCGCGTGTCGGGATCCTCTTATCTTTAACATCAGAGATATAGAATCGTGTAAATGGCATAAGTACTTGAATCTAAACATTCGAAGAGAATTCGCTATCTGAGATACCACATTGTAGTTTTAATTCAACTTGAAAAGTATTGATTTGAAGTTTGTAATGCGATCAGTTAAATCTGTTTTCGAAGCTGAGTTCGTTTAATTACAGTATAAATGCATGTAATCGAAAGCTAAAAATGTTTCCTCACATTCATATGGCATAACTTTTTTCAGGATATTCATTTTTGTTTCTATATTAATTTTGCTTTGAGATGTATAATAACAATATAGTTACAAGTGATAACATATCACTTATAAACAGTTTACTGCCAATTTAAAAAATCATCGATTATTGCGATTAACATCAATAACATACAGGCTGTTAACTGTTTAGTGTTGCAATCTGACATTTCGCGTGAAATATTTTTTATATTTTATAACTGTAACACTGGATTGACATATTGTTAAATCGTACGTGAATAAATATAATAATTTAATCTACAAAATAATTTTTCGTCAAATTGTAACACTAGATATCAGACCGCAGCTTTAATCTCGATGTTCTTGCATTCTTGAATTACAAGTTCAAATAATATAGAAAATAATTACTTTCTTTAAAATCAGACTGGTACTGATCAAATTGGCCCCACTGGATCTGGAAGTCCACCTGGTGTTATACAAGAAAATATAAATTCTTTGCAAAAGGCTATTGAGACCATGGAAGAGAAAGGTCTTCAAGAAGATCCACGTTATTCTCAGTTACTTGCTTTAAGGGCTCGTCAAAGCAACATGGGAGAGAAACAAGTTTTCACTACACAACAATTACAACAATTGCGGTATGTTATATGAAATATATTAGTTAATCGATTATATACGTATTATTAATTGTATCAATTATTTATTAAGATTAATTCTTTATACATAATTATTTGCAGGATACAAATAATGGCATACCGATCATTGGCAAGAAATCAACCATTATCTCAGCAACTTGCACTTGCCGTTCAAGGTAAATTAAATAGAAATAATATTATTAGTTTTACGTTCTAGCTAACTATTCTAGTATTTGCATTGTTTTGTTTTGTTTTGTTTTGTATTATTTTACATATGAAAGTAATACATTTTTCTGCGTGTCCGGGACGCGTACAGTCTTAACTTCGGTTAGATTAGTCGATGCACCCACTTAATGGTTTAATTTATAACTTCATTATATTCTTTCCAACAAGAGTAAATATTCATATCGTGAAAATTGAAAAATAGAGTAGGATAATCTATAATAAGAGTTTGATGTAGAATTAATTTAAATAGGTGGAGCATCTCCTCCTTTAGGTGTGGGACAACGTACCCCTGTGGATCCATCTCAAGGATCTGTTTCTACAGCTCCACAAATCTCTGGCTCAAACTTAATTGGTCCAGCAATTTTTCCAAGAGCAGGTTGTCAGACGCCACAACTTCCTCCTCAACCATATGTTAAAGCTAACAAAGTGACAACTGTAGCAAAACCAGTTGGTTTAGACCCGTTACTGATTTTACAAGAACGTGAGAACAGAGTTGCAACGCGCATAGCATTACGAATGGAACAATTGAACAGTTTGCCAACTAACATGCCAGAAGATCTTCGTATCCAAGTTCAAATAGAACTACGAATGCTTAGAGTATTAAATTTTCAAAGACAACTACGATCAGAGATTTTAGCGTGCACTCGAAAGGATACTACTTTAGAAAGTGCAGTGAATGTAAAGGCTTATAAACGTACGAAAAAACAAGGTCTTCGAGAAGCTAGAGCTACCGAGAAACTCGAAAAACAACAAAGATTGGAAGCTGAACGTAAACGCAGACAGAAACATCAAGTAATTAAATTTCTAACTTTTCAAAATGCTATTAAATAGAAAATTATATATAATCTTTATTGTTATTTTACCAGGAATTTATTAATTCTGTACTTCAACATGGTAAAGATTTCAAGGAATTTTCTCGAAATAATGTGGCCAAGTTGGCCAGACTTAACAAAGCTGTTCTCAATTATCATGCAAATGCTGAAAGAGAGCAGAAGAAAGAACAAGAGCGTATCGAGAAAGAACGTATGAGACGTCTAATGGCAGAAGACGAAGAAGGTTACAGAAAACTGATTGATCAAAAGAAAGACAAACGATTAGCATTTCTATTGTCACAGACAGATGAATATATCGGTAATCTTACTGAGATGGTAAAGCAACATAAGATAGAACAAAAAAAAAAGCAGGTGGAAGCACGAAAGCTTAAGAAGGTACACATATTCTTTACTGCTTTCATTAATCTTTATTAATCAGTTTAATAATTATTGTGTTATCACTTATATAGAAAAAGAAGAAGCAACAAGATGGTGAAGAAGGTGATGATGGAGATGATGATACTCGTGTTGGAGTGATTGAAACAGCTACTGGCTGCACATTAACTGGCGAAGAAGCTCCACTAATGAGTCAACTTTCAGCATTTTTAGAATCTCATCCAGGTTGGGAACCAATTGAATCAGAAAGTGAAGAAGATAGAGATGATGAAGAAGAAGGAAACGAAGGTGAAGAAAAAGGTGAAAAGTCTACTGGCGATTTAGACGAAGAAAAAGTTAAGAAAACGATACAGAAAGCCAAAGTAGAGGATGATGAATACAAAACCGAAGAACAAACATATTATAGTATTGCACACACCGTTCATGAGATAGTAACAGAGCAAGCATCTATCATGGTCAATGGAAAATTGAAAGAATATCAAATAAAGGTTTGATATTAATATGTTTTCAAGCATTCAAAGCTGTTTTTACAACATATATTCTAAAACGTCCATCAATTTTAGGGCTTGGAATGGTTAGTTTCATTATTTAACAATAATCTGAATGGTATACTTGCGGATGAAATGGGTCTCGGTAAAACTATTCAAACAATAGCTTTAGTGACTTATCTTATGGAGAAAAAAAAAGTGAATGGCCCATTCCTTATAATTGTTCCTTTATCGTACGTATCACTTTTATTAAATATCCTAAAATATAAGAAATATAAAAAGTAAAAGAAAATTATATTTTTAATATGTTATTTTAACATTTAATACTTTCTTTTAGAACGTTATCAAATTGGGTGCTTGAATTTGAGAAATGGGCTCCCAGCGTCGTAATTGTATCATATAAAGGTTCACCAATTAATAGAAGAGCTATTCAGTCTCAAATGAGAGCTACTAAATTCAACGTTTTACTTACTACATACGAATACGTTATTAAAGACAAAGCGGTCTTAGCAAAATTGCAGTGGAAGTACATGATTATAGATGAAGGACATCGAATGAAAAACCACCATTGTAAGCTAACTCAAGTGCTAAATACTCATTATCTGGCTCCTCATCGACTCTTATTGACAGGAACGCCATTGCAAAATAAATTGCCTGAATTATGGGCATTATTAAATTTCTTACTTCCTTCAATCTTCAAATCTTGCAGTACTTTTGAACAATGGTTTAATGCTCCATTTGCAACCACTGGCGAAAAAGTCGAACTAAATGAAGAAGAAACTATTCTTATTATTCGTCGATTACATAAAGTATTACGTCCTTTCTTATTGAGACGTTTAAAAAAAGAAGTTGAGTCACAGTTACCCGACAAAGTAGAATATATTATAAAGTGTGAAATGTCTGGACTGCAAAAAGTTCTCTATAAACACATGCAGAGCAAAGGTGTATTGTTAACTGATGGCTCAGAAAAAGGAAAACAGGGTAAAGGAGGTGCTAAAGCTCTAATGAATACTATTGTGCAGTTAAGAAAATTATGCAATCACCCATTCATGTTTCAAGCTATTGAAGAAAAATACTGCGAGCATGTAGGTACACAAGGATCTGGTATCGTTACTGGTCCCGATTTGTACCGTGCATCTGGAAAATTTGAATTGTTAGATCGTATTCTTCCGAAATTGAAAGTAACAAATCACAGGGTACTATTATTCTGCCAAATGACACAGTTAATGACAATTATGGAAGATTATTTAAATTGGAGAGGATTTAAATATTTGCGATTAGATGGTGCTACAAAAGCTGAGGATCGAGGAGGTTTACTAAAAAAATTCAATGATCCTGGTTCTGAATACTTCTTATTTTTGTTATCAACCCGTGCCGGTGGTCTTGGATTAAATTTGCAAGCTGCAGATACCGTTATTATTTTTGATTCTGATTGGAATCCACACCAGGATTTACAAGCACAGGATAGAGCACATAGAATTGGTCAAAAAAATGAAGTACGTGTAATCAGATTAATGACGGTTAATTCAGTTGAAGAAAGAATATTAGCTGCAGCCAAATACAAGTTAAATATGGATGAAAAGATTATACAAGCAGGTATGTTCGATCAGAAGTCCACTGGTTCTGAACGACAACAATTTTTACAAAGCATTTTGCATCAAGATGATGCTGAAGATGAAGAAGAAAATGAAGTACCAGACGATGAAACGGTTAATCAGATGATCGCACGAACGGAAGGTGAATTTGAAATATTCCAAAAATTAGATTTAGAACGAAGAAGGGAAGAAGCAAAGCTGGGGCTAAATAGAAAATCTCGATTATTAGAAGAAGCTGAGTTGCCCGATTGGTTAGTAAAAGATGATGATGAAGTTGAAAAGTGGGCGTCCGAAGAAGAAGAAGATAAATTCCTTGGGCGTGGCTCGAGACAACGAAAAGAAGTTGATTATACTGACAGTTTAACTGAAAGAGAATGGCTCAAAGCAATCGACGAAGATGTTGCTGAATATGAGGAAGAGGAGGAAGACGATAAAAAAAAGAAGAATACACGGAAGCGGAAGAAAAAGGGCGAGGAAGACAACGAGCCTGTGCTAAAGAAACGAAAAAGAACTTCAATTGATCCAAAAATAAAACGAACTTTGAAGAAGTTGCTTACGGCAGTCATTAATTACGCTGATGGCACAGGTAGAATTCTCAGCGAACCGTTTATGAAGTTACCATCCAAAAGAGAATTACCGGATTATTATGAAATTATTAAAAAACCATTAACTATCAATAAATTACTTCAAAAGATCGAAGAAGGAAAGGTAAATATATATTATTTGCTATATATTTTTTAATTATTGTAATTATATCTATTCTTTCAATCATAATGTTTATTCTATACTTATTATTACAGTACACTGACTTTGACGAGCTTGAAAAAGATTTTATGCAGCTTTGCAAAAACGCACAAATTTATAATGAAGAAACTTCTCTCATATACGAAGATTCCATTGTTCTACAATCTGTTTTCATGGATGCACGTCAACGAATTGAAGAGGAAGGCAATATTTCTGACATAAATGATAAAGGTACTTCTTATTATGGCACTTTAATAAAAGAAAATGAAACAATAAGACTAAAATGATTCTATATGCATGCAATTTTTATAAGATCAAGGTGAAGAAGGATCAGATGCAGATTCTAGTGTTAGAAGAAAAATTAAATTGAAAGAAAAGAAGATTGAAGGTAGAGGAAGTCGGAGAAGGAAAGTCATTAAAAGATATATATCAGATGATGATGACAATTGAAGATTATACATGTACAGTAAAATTTAGTGTTAAGTATTAATACCTCTCGAATTTGATTATTTTTTTATATTGAAACATAAATTGCTATCTTTAATACTTACAGGATTATCCACTTAACTCGAATCCCGCACTCGCGAGAACATATGAGAATGGCAATGTATGAGCTGTTGTTAGAAGTATAATTAGGCGAAAACATAGCGCCTTCAAATACAATTTTAAACAAAACACTGTAATTACATTTTAGGTAAGCATAATCCAAGATATGAGTTACTAAAAGTGAAAAATTAAGTTATATGTGGGAACAGGATCGGGTGCGTTTTCTTGCTTCGAAGCTTCGGGAGCATGCAGGGACATAAAATAGTCAGGCGAAAACGCGAGGCTCGCTTTCTCACCGATCGTCTTCTCCTTATTGTGACCTCAAATTTAAAGTCCATCAGCAACTATCAAACTGGTCAGTATCCTCGCCTAATTATACTTCTAACAACAACTCATAGATGGCGAATGACATTTGATTGCAATAGTAGGCGTATATGTATAATGTTGCCATTCTTATCTGTTTTCGCGAGCACGGGTTCCAAGAGATAAGTGGATAACTCTGTGTGTGTGTGTGTGTGTATATATATATATATTACATATATATTACATATATATATTATATATTATATATCATATACATATAATATATATAATATATATATAGAAACTGAGTTGTGGGTAGATTGTAATATTTCATTGTGTTCTATGAATGGAAGAGTTACGTATGTTGTAGTAAAACATTTAATTTTGCGTTACGTTATGTAAATGTAAGTAAAGATATTGAAAACTAAAGAAAGGGAAGAAATGGTTCATACAAGCAATTCGTAAAGTGTTCATACTGTTTAACTCCCATGAAGTTCATCCTATCAAACCCCCTACGATGAGTTAATGTAATTAGAATAAACAAAATTTCGAAACTGTATATTAAAAAATTTATTGTCATATACATTACTCAATTCTGCCAAAGTCGCAAAACTTTATCTTTTCCACCAGATGCAACACGCAACCCATCTGGAGACCAATCCACTGCATAAATTTCATCTGCATGACCAGGTAAATCTTGGCAAATTTTTTTTGTTTTTAAACTCCATACTAGGATAAAAATGTAAAACAATTTTAAGAACAAATTTAGGTCCAAATTAACATGTTAGATGTAATTTGCTTACGTTTTAAGGTAGAATCTGCGCTACTGCTGACAAGTAAACGGGAATCTGCACTCCATGAGATTGAGTATACAGCTTGCACATGACCTCTTAATGAAGTTATATACTTCCCTGTATTTGATTCCCATAATTTTATAGACTTATCAAATGAAGCAGATGCAATTATGCGACCATCTGGTGAGAATTTCACATCATTAATTAACTGTTGGTGTCCTGTCATTCTTGCTAAAATGAATAATAAAAAAATAAATATTTTTACTTTATGATACTCATTGTACTTATGTAATAATGAATAATACCAATAAATTTCTTTTCCTTTTCTGGTTTCCATAGAAATAATGTAAAATCGTCAGAACCAGAAACAAGTAGTTCTTCCCCTACAGATTCGTAACGCTTCTTTGCATATTCTACGCGATCTTCATTTGTTTCTTGATCTTTTCCAAGATGAAAAGAACCAGTTCTAAGTACATAATCCACATTCAATGCTAAAGTGTTCACCCAATGTGCATGACCTTCCAAAGTCCTACACAAGATCCCCTAAATATATTCAATCAATTTTAATGAAACATTTAATAATCTTACAATGTCCAAAGTATTTTTACAAAACTTACATCTTTAGCTCGCCATACTTTGATAGTCCTATCTTGTGAACCAGAATAAATAAGACCACTACCACCCCACTTAACACATGTCACACTTTTTGTGTGACCAGATAGAGTACGAATAGTTTGTGAGCGTACTGTGTCCCATATCCTCAGGTCACAATCTTTTGAACCACTAACTAAATACTGGCATTCAGGATTTTTATGATATGGTTCCCAACATAAAGAGGTGATCCACATTTTGTGTCCTAACATTGCTTTTCCTACAAATTTATAAGAGTAAAATGTAAATCATATTACTAATTTATGTTCATTAAAAGTAAACTTCTAATACTACTCGCCTATCTGTGTCCCTGTTTTTGGATTCCATAATAAAATTGTACCATTTTTACATGCAGATGCAAGCTTAGTTCCACATGGAGACCATGATATACATAATACCCAATGTTTATGACCTTCACATGTATACTGTGGAGTTTGCGTATATATATCCCAAAATCTTACTGTTGTATCTCCAGAACCACTAGCTAAACATGTTCCAGCTGGTGAGAAAGCGACTGATATTACAGCCTCTTTATGACCTGAATATAATAAATGCCTTTATTTTATGTAATATAAAGTTCTATCATTTTATATAATAAAATATATACCTTCCAATGATCCAGTACACCGTGTAACTGCTCTAACTTTAAAAATTGCTTGTGGCTGATATATAATATCAATTACATCCTCACTAATGCTAAAATTTTCTTTGATACTGTTTTCTAAACTATCTGTGATCTCAATATTATTTACATAAAAAGCAAAAGGTATTGGTTCTTCAGTTTGTAGAAGTGCATTACAAATTTCTTGTAATTTATCAACAGTAATATTTATGGGTAAATCTAGTAAACCTCCTGGTAATATGTCACCCTTATCTGATTTCAAACGTGATAAAATCCGTTTAACATTTTTTATATCTGCTGAAAAATTTTCATTGTGTTGCTTGGTCTTGTCTTCTTCTTCAAGTTTTCTTTTACTCATATTGAATTAATTATGAGATATCTTTCAGGACAAGCAATCTAAAAATTTTTATAAAACACATGCTTATGTCTCTTTTAAAAATATTTATTGCAAATGATAAATTAGATAACTTACATAAATTGTCACATTTAATTTTCATTACATAAGTCAAAAATATTTTAATCACATTATATACTAGTAAGAAATATGTTTCAAGACAACAAGAATATCAAAAATTTCTTTCAAAATAACTAATTATTTATGTATAAAAATAATTATTCACGTGGTCAAAATAACTAAAACTAAACCTATAAACTGTGATTTAATACATATAACTGCTATAACCTATTTATGTTTGTAAGAGTTGATTAATCAAATTGTTAAAAATGTTGATTCAATTCCTGGATTTGGTGAAAAAGTAATTAATTTCGTAAGATATTATTGAACTCTTTTCTCAAATATGTTTTTCGAAATGTAATAGTGATTTGCTAACTAACTACGTTTAGGGAACAAATCTGACCACTGCTCAATTATCAAAAAATTACCACCAGAAATTCTGTTATGGAAGAACTTAAACAAAAAATAGGTGAGAATAGTAAGGGCTAGTTAGCAAGATAGAATTTCGGTCAATTAATAAGGCTATGGTTGGATTGTTATAATTATCATTTATATATTCATGTCATTTTATACATATTTATATAATTTTTCAGTTTTTATTAATAGTATTAAGGATTTTCCTCTCTTTTGTAGAAAAATACGATTCATAATGTAAAAATGTTTATAATATAAAAATCAAATAAAAATATTAATAACTAAATCAAATTCGTTATTGAAAGCGAAATTAATAATTAAAAAAAAATATGTATATAATAAATTAGAATTATATTTGAAAAATTATTCTTAGTAATATTAAAGCTGCTTTTGGAATTATCTGTAAATGGAATTTTAAAAAAGGATAGAGTTACGCTTCTTACTTAATTATTGTTCATGGATGTAAAAACACGTTGACAACTCTAATGATAAGATGGCGAGCTAGTATGTTGATGGTTATTTTAAGATTATTTTTAAACTGAGTGTAGGAAGACTCTTTTAATTTAATAAACTAATAATTTATTCATGTTATTCGATCTTTTCATTAATGTGCCATGAACCCATTTGATTCAACGATCGAATCTATCCCAGAGATTTCTAAGATTTTTGATGAAGACTGCAATTGTACTGCTATTGATAAAACTATCGGGGAATCTTGTGGCGAAACTGAAACTCTAAGAATTATCAATGAGTTTCAAAAATTATACGAAACTCGTATTGAAAACGTTGATCGAGAGTTCGAAAATGAATTTGATCAAGTTTGTGTAAGTTTTTTTATAATATATAAAGTTAATTTAATTTATTTGCATTAAAAATATATATTCCTTTTTGTAAGAAAATTGACAATAATAAATTAAGAAAACAATGAAAATGAATGTATATTTCTCTATATTTTCAATTATTAATGTGAAATTTCTACTTTTATTGTTATTTAATATTTCATAGATGAAATTAGAAATATCAAAAGAATGGATAAAAAATTTAAAAGAGCAAAATGTTATGCTAGTACAAGTAGTAGAGGATTTAGAGCAAGCTGCTTGTAATAGAGTTAAATTATTGGAACAAAAATTAAAACATTCATCAGTGTTAGTTTCTGGGAACATGTCAAAGTCAATGAATACAGAAATGGTATGATGTTTGAAATTTTTCTTTGAGATTACTATGGTATGATAATGCAAATTTATATAACAAATAATAATTATTGTAGACTATACATACACTTTCAAATCGTGTAAGTATCTTAGAAAAAGATGAAAAATATATGCAACAAAAAATAGAATTTCTTCAAAGTGATATCAGAGGATTATTAGAACTAATACGACGTGCAGTGCAAGAAAATCATTGGAATTTAGATGATATAAAATTCTTTGAAATTCAACCTAGCGATATACCTGTCCCTACTAAGTAAGTTCCTATTAAGTTTCATGAACCTGGCAGTATATACATGAACTTCTAAAATAGAAATCTACATAAAATAAGAATCCATATAGTAGGGTTCTGTTGGATCTCCAAGTGTGTGCTGCTAGGCTAATTAAGTATTCTAAACAAATTAAGTAATATAATTTCTTTTATATTTTTGCAGCTATACCTGTGATCAGGTAAATATAAATGTAGATGCTGATAAGAGATTAAAACTTACAATACAAATTAGTCATGATTTCATGAATAAATCAGATTATCCATTAGATGGAAGTATTTGCATGATACATCCTACCCATTCGACAACGCTTTAATTAAGTTTTTACTTTTTGCTATATATATATATATATTGATATATAATTGGTATATGTTGTTTATTTTATATTTTAATCTCCTACACACTTTTTGATAAATTCTTTGTCAAATATGCTATATAATTTTTATGTAAAATAAATGGTGGGTATGTAATATAATTATGTAGAAATTGTTGTTTTTCTTATATTTAAATTTACTGTAATATGTATGAGTAATGAAAGTTTGAAATTAATTTTATGATTTTAAAATTAGGGAGATATAAGTCATAAAAAGATGCAGTCCTTGAAATTGCAAATCAAACATCTTCAAGAAAATGAAAAAAGAATGATTGTGTAAGTGAAAATGAAAAATGAATTTAAATAATGAATATTTTTTAATATATTTATTATTAACACTAAATTCCCTGTTTTTTAGATATCAAAAAGAGTTAGAGGATAAATTAATAGATCTTAATGCAAAATTGCAAACAAAAGAAGATACCGTTAAAGCATGTGTTTCTCAATTTCAAAATCTTAGTGACAATCTTAGAAAACATGTCAAATTTACTGAGCAAATTGCATGTAGCTCATTTATAGTAAATGATCAAGAACCTGTTGATGTAAGTTAATATTATCTTAAGTAAGTTAATACTTTTGAATCACAATTTTAAGTATATATGAACATATACATCTATGTAATTATATTTGTGATAAAGTGAAGTAATTGAAAATTACATAGATTAAATAATGAATAACAAGGCAATCATGTTGAAATATGAAACATTTTCAAATGTATGAGATTCGCTGGTTAATATAGTGATAAATTATCTTTAAAACTTTTGTTGCTATCCAGATTATGTTAGTGGCTGGTATTGTGGAAAAGCTATTCATTGAAAAAGATCTAGAAACAAAAAACTTGCAGGAACGCTTACGTGACGCGGAATCTAGTTTGATAATAGTAACTCGTGATAGCGATATAATTTTAAATAATTTAAAAATTCAGTTGAATGAAAAGTACAAGACAATTCAAGAAATAGAGCAGCAAATGGTTAATCTACAAAAAGTTTGTGCTATTTGCTCGAATGTATATTTTATTATTCGATGATAATTTATTTATAATTCTATTTGTATCAACTGTTAGGAATCAATAGAGAAGCAAATTGTCTTAACAGCAGAAGTGACAGAAAGAAACGAAGTAGTAACATCTCTGCAAAAACAAGTAACCACGTTACAAGAGCAATGTCGTTCTACAAATATGCAAATTCATTTTAAAGAAGGCATTATTAAAGAAATGCGAAGAAAATTAAGACGAGCTAAGGTATAAACAGTAATTCGTGGATTCGTAAATGGATAACATTGATGTTTTTTATTTTCAGTTTCTATATTCTAACTTCTTTCCTTATACTTATAATCGTTATGACAAAGTTACTATTGACAATCAAGAAATGGAATCTTTTTATAAATTATGTGAGAAAATTATGATACCAAAAATGATGTATACATCTGCTGAGCACAATAATGATTCGTTTTTGCAAACTTACATTAACAATATTTTAAATCATAATAAATTAACAAAAGATGTATCTATAATGAAAACAAAACACAATAATTTAAAAACAAAAATAATAAATTATCATAAGAATACCGAATATAATAAAATTGATATGTATAAGAGTTTTCATGATATTGATAAAAAGATCTTGAAATATAGCAAAAAACTACCATCTGTTAATACGCAAAAACAATTATTGAACAACAAAGATACTCCTATTTTCGAAAAATCTGAAAATTAATGTACGTTTTTCAATAGATATAATAATTGAAATGTTAAATCATTATGTTAACATTCAGTTTATAAGTTATTAATAATGTATTATATATTATATGTAAAGTTAGTCCCTTTTATATTATATTTCAATATGATTGCCTTTTATTTCTAACATTTACATCAAAATAATCAATATTTCATTTGCATTTAACATATTTCTTGCTTATACTTTTCTTCACACTCTTTTTGTAGGATGTTAAGAGGTCAAGGAATCCTACAAATCAACAGGTAATACATATATATAAATGTTATATATATATATAAAATATATATAAATATATATATAATAATTACTATATATATAAATATATATATAATAATTAATATATATATATATATAAATATTGAAAGTTTAGTGTTTAAAGATATACATTTTAATATTGTCAAATACTGTTTTAAATGGATTTTAATTTTTAGAATCAAATTTTATTATATTTGAGTAAAGTAAAATCATTCATGGAACAGGAAAAGGAAGACCTTTTTAATTTAAAGATAGAATTGGAAAAAACTGTAGAAAACTTGTGCGGCAAAAAAGATAAAGTTGGTAACATACAAATGCACATTTTTATGTCAACAAGATATTGAATAGAACATGTCATTTTCTGATTAAGTAATATAAAAAGAAGAATTTATTGTTATCTTTTTGAATATTTTTTTAAAGGATATATTTAACTTCATTTTTAATAAGCTACCTCTGGATAAAGATTTATGAATAAACATTTTTCAGTTGTCTGTAATATCGCGAAGAAATCGTAAGAAGAATAATTCAATTTAATAAGGAATTCCAGTATTTTTAAAAACAGAAAGCTTAATTGATTTCGATAGTATTTGCACATAATATATATTTTCAATTGTAATAAAATGTAGAGCAATAAAAATTTTATATTATTTAGCACATATATTTTTAATTGAAAAATGTTTATTGTTATTAACATCGCTTTAAAATAGTTATGCTAATAAACAATACTTTTAAATTTCTTACGAAAATAATTATTTACAAAAGAACTGTTTGATATTTCTAATTGAACAGGAATATAAAACGATTGATAGTGAAAATAATGTGGATAATATAAGGTATAAATTAGCTAAAAATATTGAATATGTGGACAAAATATATTTAAAAAAGGAGGAATCAGTTGAAATAATTAATTCTTTAGTATGTACAATTTTTTAAATCATTCATATAGTGAAGAAATAATTTTGTATATTTAAATATTATATTATACTATTTATTATATTCTATATTGTGCTCTAGCTTCAAATGGAAAATAATCATCTTTTTCATGTAGAAGATCTTAATTGCTTAGTAAGTATTTTGTTAAGTGATATTTAAATTTTATCAATAAATGTTTTATGATAAATTGTAATGTAAGTTATTAACATGAGGAACAAAAATTAATGTATTTTAGCCAAGCACGGACATTAACCGACGGAAATTAATGGACATATTCAGAGCATGTATTGTTGAAGCACAACTTACTATGGAAGATATGAAAGATGAAATAAATATAATTGTTTCTTCATTTAAATGTAGACATCAAAAGGTGAACTATATATTAAAGTTATTGTATGTTAATTACATATTACTGGCATGATTTTGTATTAATAACAAGATCTTTACAGTATGTTGATTTGAATAAAGAAGTTATGAATGTACAAAATCAGTTAATAAAAAGTCGGGGGATAATAGCAGAAGTAATTAATGAATTACAATTACAAGTAAGATTCATTAAATTTAATTATATTTAATGTTTTCAATTTAATGTTTTCAATGCTTGCAATTAATAAACTTTTTCTCTTCATTATAGGGAGAAGAAAGAATAAGACACAATGATAGAATTGCTTCAAGAAAGAATAAATTAAAAGACATAAAAAATGAAATAAATCTGTCCCAGTCCCAATTATCAATTCATATAAATGAAATGCAGACCAATGTACAGAACAAATTTAATTTCTCTACTTTGGTTTAGTATCTGGCTAACTAAGTTAATTATTCTATTCAAATTTTAGGAAAATATATCTAGTTATGCAGAAAATGTATCCAACTACGACCTGTTATGTTCAGTAATCGAAGAAATAGAACAAACATCATCTAGTCTGCAAATATTTCAAGTTCAAGTAAAATTTTGAAATTCTTTATTGTATAAAATAATGTTAAAATATTAATAATAAATGAATAATATTTAAATTATTTAAGGGATGTTGCATAGTAAAAGAGTTTGAAAAAATAAAGAACCAATTTTGTGAAGTAGATTCATCTACAAGGAAATTACAAGAAAAAATAGATGAAGCAGTTGTGTATTTACTACTATAAATATTTCTTAATTATTTCTTAATTTCAATTTTACTTAATTGAGCTTTATTCTTTGCAGTTGACAGAACATGACATAGTAGAATTGACACTTTCACAAAAAGAACAAAAATTACAGAAGTTAGAAGAAGAAGTTGATGTGATTCATTTAAAAGTAAAAAACGTGTTGGAATCATTTTTTTCTCCAAAAGAACATGTATGTATTTATCATTTTTATATTACATTATTATTTATATTATAATTAAGGTAAAATTTCACTTAATTTTGTTCCAATTATGTAATAGGTATCTGATTATAATATTATGGAGGCTCAATTATATACACAAGTAATATTTTATGTCATTTAATCATTTCATGTTATTTATTCCCAAATCTCTCTGTAATCACTTTAATATAAAAATATTACATTATTTTAGATTTTAAATGAGATACTGCAAACTAAACAAGCTGTATATAAATTAAGGAAAGAATATGATGAATTAAAATATAAGTTGTCACAAGTGAGAAACTTATAAATTATTTTAATTATATCATATTATAAGTAAATTTACTTATTTGTAATAAATATTTTACAGTCATCACTCCACCCTGAATGTGATAAGAAAACATGTTCATGGAAATGTAGAGTAACTGACTTACAAGATCAAGTTAAAATACTACAGTATGAGGTATGTAATATTTAATTATCTTCTGTAATACAGTATGATAACAGTGACATACTGATTGTTGCTTTAATAAATTGTGGTAGATTTTTATACCTATTATCAAATTTGACTTCTGCAGGCAAAGTGCAATGAAGAAGCAAACAATTTTTTAAGAAATAACATTCAATCAATAGAAGAGGAACTGCATATAACACAAGCAAAAGCAGATAATTATAGACGATCTCATTCCATAGATAATATGAAATTAAAGAAAAAGATTATAGAATTAGAAAATACCGTAAATATATATAGTCAATTATTTAATATAGAGTATTACAATATTATTAGATAAAATTATTTTGTATGTATTTGAATTTTAGCTTAAATTTCAAAAAGAAATTGAATGTACTCTTCAGCGACAATTGAATGATAGCGAAATTGAATTAAAAAGATCTAAAGAATTATTAAATTCTTCTGTAAGTTGATTTCTTACAAAAGTCTGATTATTATATTTATATTTTTCTTATTTACATCATTAAAAAAATTTTTTAATTCTTTTTTACATTTTATAAAAGCACAATGAACATAGCATGGAAGAAACTTTGTTACGGTATGGCTGTTATCAATTCAGATATGACACAATGGTAAGTGTTATTAATTATTCATACAAAATAAGTCATTAAAGTAAGAGTAATAGGTAGATTTATATTTGTAGACTACACCTCAGTTATTTAAAAAACTGCAAAACACTATAAAATCAACAAAAACTGGCCTTCAAGAACTTAAAGCAGAATTCAAAAAATTGGTTTGATTAAATTTCATTATTTTCATTATCTCCTGTGTAAAAGTTACACATTATAATATACGTACAAATTTTTATTATTGTTTATTTTGGAATAATATCTTTTCTAGATTTGTGAAGATTCATCTAATAGCTGTTCTTCTGCAAAGTCATTAATGAATTTACTAGAAAAATTACAGAAGTATGAAAATGAATTAGATAATTGTACCCAAGAAATTGAAGAACTCAAGAATACATTGTATTCTAAAGATAAGCTTGTAACTATTATTTCACTTTTTCATTTGGACAAAATTATTAACAGCATCTAAATACTATTATATTTACAGATAGAAAATATGGATGAAATTATTAAAATCCAAAAGGATTCCATTGTAATGACACAAGCTGAATTAAAAGAACTTCACAAAAAATTTCAAGAAAAGGTATGTTAATATTCAAAAACATCTTAAAAAAGAATCATTTGTAATATTTAATAAGAATGACTGTAGACTAACTGTATGTATAACATACATGAATTATAGGAAGAGTTATAATGTTTATAATTATCAAAAATTAATATTTAGATTAGAATTTAATACCAAAAGTATATTGAAATTATCTGTTTAATTCTTAAGTTATATCACTTAAGTTTTTTGTTTGGATAAATTTAAGTAACTTTATACATCACTTGTACTAAATTTATGATGCAAAATTGATATATACATACATTATTTGTATGAATTATTTTATTGAAAATGTGATAATTAGAAAGAAACTATCAAGATTTATTATTAAAGGTATGTTAACTATAAGTATACAAATTTTAATACAGTATGTAATATACACATTTATAGATTGATAATCAAGATCAAATAATTTCTCAATACGAAAAGGAAAAGAAAGAATTATTAGAACAGGTCTGTATTAGTTTTATATTATTAATAATTATTATAGAAGAAATTTCTATTTTTATTTATTGGATTTACTCTAGTTTATATAAAATCTTCCTCTGTCATTCGTTTTTAGAACGAGCTTCAAGTTCAAACTATTGGTCACTTACAAAATGCTGTAGTGGAAGCTAAAAAATGTATAGATCAAATGGGACATAGAACAGTGAGTGATATGAGTGAAAAATGGCCTACAATTTCATCTGCAGTATACAGTCAAAGAAACGTGCATGATGTTTAAACGTTAACTTGTAATGAAACGTGTAGTGAAACATGTGCAAGTAACATATAGCTTATTTGTAAAAACAGGCATTCAACATACTTTTGTTAGAAAATAAGATAGCAATTTACAGTATAATTTAAAAGATTTTGACAGATTATAATAATTATAAAATTATTGAAATCAGTTTCGTATTTTAGATATAGAACATGTCTTTAAATTTAAAACAATTGTACATTATTGAAAATATTTAAATTTCTATAATTTTGTAATATTTGAATAGAATTTAAATTCAAAAAATTAAATTAAGCAATACCTCAAAATTGCATATATTACATATATATTACATATTACATGTGCAGTATACTTATTAATGCCCAAAACTTCATTTTTGTAAATATTGTTGATGATTGTTAAAAATATTTATTATAGGTCTATATCTTATTGTTTCAAAATAAAAATATATGTATTTCTATATACAAAAATTATGCTCATTAATAATAACAATATATTACTTATTAGTAAAGTTTATCACTGTTTATTGTTACAATAAATAACTGAATAAATAACTTGCATGTATTTTGTTTCATATTTTGACCATACCAATAATTTTAGATAACTAACACTATATAATTTTCTTGTTTAGTTTCAAATATAGTATTGTAGAAGTTGATTGTGTGACTTGATAATGAGTTGTGATACTTAAAAGCAACATTTGTGTTTAGTGGTGTTGTTAATATGAACTTATTACACATTTTGAAGTATTATTTGTAGGAAAACAATCGAACAGTTTGTAATTTACAGTTTGAAGAAAAAATTGAAGCTATTCGTTTACTCACAGTGTATGCAGAAGAAACTCAAAGTCAATATAATGAATGTTTTGCAGAGGTATAGTAGACTCTTTTATCTATAATTAATTTTATTAATCTATTAAGAATATAATTTATTGTTTGCGAAATTAAATACCATTTATAATAATATATTCCTTTTATATAGGCAGCTAAACAAGATAAATTGTTAGAGCTACAACGAGACGCAATTCACAATCTTCAACAAAAAATTAGTAGTATGGAATACGATAATAGCACTGCTATTACTTTCATCCATATCACATATTATTCAATTTTAAAAACAGTACAGGTAGAGGAATTTGACATATTGCTGTAGATAATGACTCAAAATTGTTGTACATATTTTTTCTGATAATAAAAAGATGATATATTTCTTACTATCAGAGTTTTATTGTATTTTGTATTTGTATATAGTTATTAAATTAAATATAAATTATTGTTAGTTTTTACAATATTTATTTTAATATTAAGATATTAAAAGAGAGTTAATTTTAATAATTGTATCTATTAATAAATATAAATTTTTTAGGAACAACTGGAAACTCGAGTAAATGAAATTCAAGCTCTAAAAAATGAGGTATAGCAAGCTTTATTTCATAAACATATATTCTTGTAAACTATGTCCAAAATATGTTAATATCATTTCAGAGAGATACTTTAATACAATCAAAATGTTACTTGGAAAGTAAATATTTGAACACAAAAATGTTATGGCAAGAAGCAGAAGGAAAATTGCTGGAATTAAGGTAATATTTTAATATAGAATTTTGTTAATGTAGAAGTATAATATATTAATTTTAAGAAATACTGTACTGTTAATTGATTTAGGAAAGAAACGTTGAAGATTGAACATAAAACAAAGATTACTGAAGATAAAGGATGTCAATATAAAATAGAAGTTAAAGACAAAAACTGCACCACTCAAGACATATTTGATTGGAGTGACTTAACATATAATAATACGGAACAATGTAAAAATTTATCATATGAACATAACTTGCAATCAGAAATTGAAATTCTAATTGGAGAAAACGAAGATATGAAAAGACAATTACAAAAATATAAATTAGATTTTGACATCATTGACAAAGAACTGAAAACAGAAAAAGAAAGTGGTACTTATGTTCAACAAATTTCATTTGAGTTACAAAAATTAAGAGATACAGAGTGTTGTCTACAATATGAAAATGAACAACTTAAATCTGATTTAAAAAAGAAAACTATCGAAATAGAGAACTTGTTAGAAAAGTTACAGTTATCTCAGGAAAATAACACAAAATTTGAGAAATTGTTAAAGAAATTAGAGGATAGGCAGATACAGGTATATTTCACAATAAGAAAAACAGTTCTAATAATTATAATGTGAAATTCTAGTTAAGTAAAAAATCATACTGATATTTTCCATTATGTGCAGATTAATGATTTATGCAGTCAGATTGTGAATAATGAAATTGTTATAAAAAAACAAACAGAAATCATTGAAGAACTTGAAAAAAAGTTAGATATAAAAAATAAACAAATTAAAGCATATTTATCTGAATTAAATGAAGCAGAAGAAGAGATGTCAACTTTACATGAAAGGATACAATCTTTGAAAACAATGTTAAAGGAAAAATCAGATGATATGGCTAAATTGCAGGCAGATTATGAAGTGATGAAAGTATGTACTAATATTTGATATTTGACTTTACTATTTCAGAATACTCAAAAATGTTTTATTTCAGAATGAGAATTCTATATTGAAGATGGAGAATAGCAATTTTGAGGATAAAACAAAAGAAGATATTTGCCAATTAAAAGCTATAGTATACAATATATTTTATCATATATTAATTTTAAGATTGTAAATAATGTCAATATTATTTCTTTTCAGTTGAAAGATCTTCAAATGCAATTATGCTTCTCTGAAGATAATTATTGCAGAGTCACTAAAGATTTTAATAGAACACAAGAACAATTAATCAAGATAACAAAACGAGAAGCTGATTTACAAGAATGTTTAACAAATATGGTGCTTATTATCCTTAAATATTTTATCTAACTGAAAATTCTCTTAACTTTTTGTTTAACCATTTTAGGAAATGGATTATTGCCTAAAACTATCAACTATAGAGAAAGAGAAAGCTGTACTTGGAGACTGCTTGGATAAACTTAAAGATGAATTAGAAGAAATTCAAAGAAACTATTCATCAAAAAATAGTGAACATTGCAAACTGCAAGATATTTGTAAGTCTTATGCGGAACAATTACATATTTTACAACAACAGGTGAAATAAATTAAACCAATATTTTTATCTCTAAAGGATTATATATATCTTACATCACATAATATTAATTTTAAGTATTTATTATATTTTTAGATTGAGGGAGAAAAAGAGAAAATTAAGCAAATGGAAGAATCAAATCATTGTATAGTGCAGCAGTTACAGGAATATAAGGAACAAAATTGTAATCTTATTAAGGAAAAATCCATAATAGAACAAAATAATTGTGAAATCATTTCAGAGGTAAACAAATATTTAATTGCTTGTAACATACAAGTTCAATAAAAATAATTTAAAATGAATTTTTTTTAGTTGCAAGAGACACACAAATCCTTGTTAGATTTAAAAAAAGAGTGTCAGCTAAAAAATAAATCATTGGCGTGCATATCAGCAGAATTAACAGAAACGGCAATGAGTAGGTCGGAACTTTGTAATCAGTCACAATATGTCGTTTCTTGTATACGTGTTTGGATGGAAGAACAACGAGAATATGTAAACAAACTTAGTACGAAATTGAAATCCCAACAACAGGAATTAGTACAACTTGAATTTGAAAAGAGGTCAGTGTTTTTAGAATTTCCAAAATTAGTATTATAAGATTTGTAAGTTTAAAGTCTCTCAAAAATAATCGACAAAACAATTTACAGAGTATTAGTAGATGAAACAAGGAGATTAAAACACATTAATCATGCACTAATACAAAGACTAAAGCGGATACATAGACATGGTGGGAGGAATGTTAGAAATGTTTGTGTAGGATGTCAAATATTACCAAAAAATATTGATATACATCTTCCTACAAGCTCCAAATATGTATCATCACAGAAGGTAATTTCACTCATAAAACTGTCTTGTTTTATTTTTTTAATTAATACAAACTGTTCTAACTATATACTGTTTAGAGTATTAGAAAGTTAAAACAATTAAAGATAATTTGATATTTTTAAAATCAAATAGTTATCTTATAATTCATGGTATGATTGGGAGACAATACTTAATGAAACAATGACATACAAATAAAACAATATGATAAAAATATATTTTATAAAAACTTCAATTTGTGAAGGTTAAAATTATTTATATTCAGATTTGTTTTTTACATCATATTGTTCTTTATAATTGTGTATCTTTCTGGAATGAATCTATAGATCTATGGTCAATTATTTCGAATTATTTTTAATTAATCATATTGGTAAATTTTTCATTCAAATTCTGTTCCATTTATGTTCCATTATGTTCACCCAACAAGTAAAATCAGGATAATTTGTTATTTATGTTTAATTGATTGTGGTCTAAACAATCTTTAGACTGTTTATATTACAGTATATGTATTAAATTTAAGATTCTTACTAAAATACTTCCTTGAAACATAATGTAAAATCTGATATATTTATTGCTTTATTTACCACGAATTATAAGGTCTTTTTTATGAATCTTAATTGACTTAAATTTAAATACTTTCTTTCATTTAGAAACTAAATCTTACAAGGACAGCACAGCGCATGTCGGTGTGTAGTAACGGTTCGTGGTTCCCTAAAATGAAATATTTAGTAAACGAGTTACGAAAAAGTAATGTAGAATGTAGTGAAAACTGTTTTAACAGGATAAATACAGATGTAGGGGCAGAAGAAAACCACGATTGCGGTTACCAATCATCTACCAGTAAATGAACATGTATAGAAAGTTATGACTACTAAAAATGAACTAATCATACTTTTTATATAAACAAATTGTTAATTCATCAGACTTTTTTATATTATTTACTATGTAATAGAAGTTCTTCATATTTATATGCATGAGTCAATTTAAAAATATAAACCTACATCGAGTAAATAATTCATTTGTCAATGTGTACTTTCTTTATTAATGTTTCATAATTGAATTTTCTGGAGTACGTAATTTTAGAGTAAAATGATACTTTGTATGACACAGAATATGCAACAAAACAAGATTTTTTATGTATGCTTTATGAAATAATTTAAGTAAAAACTTGCACTCGTTTATAGTAAATACTTCCAGACTGTTTGGAGGATACTAAAAATTACATATTACAGACTTTTACAAACTTTCGCTTATCTCTAAAGATCCATCATTATATGCTATATATATAATCTGATAGAGAAATATACAAACCAAAACAACATGTAGTAAAATGCTTTTATAAAAAAACTGGTGGACTTCTTGAGCTGTCCACCACGGATAAGAAAGAAAAAATAAATGTGTTAAATACACAATCCCCAAACATGCAGAAATACCTTTTTCAGTGAATAATTTTAGCCTAAAATACAAGTCCATAAATATTCATTTAAATATGGATTAAGATTAACTTTTTAAATTTGTATTATATACCAATTACAAATTTTAAAGAGAAAACATTTTTTATAAATTCAATATAATCAAATACCTAGTAAGCTTGAAGAATTCCCATAATACATTTATAAAAACAGTATTACTTTTTCCTGTAGTTTCATTTAACAATTTATTTTCTGCAAAAGAAAACTGATATTATTTTGTTTTACACATATAATTGTTATTTATCAAAGTTACATTTATATTTATTTACCAAAAAAAAAACGTATCAGATTCTTGTTTTCCTGATGCTTTTTAAGATAAATTATATCCTCTTCTGTAAAATATTTCCAAATGCATAAACTTGGCTGTGGTGAATCAACATATTTACTATGAAGAGGATTTTTTGAATAAACCCACGGTCCGCACAAATCATCATAATCTACATTTGATTCGATTTGAATGTCCGACTGGATTTTCTGTAAAATTACTTGAATTTTCGGTATTGTACGTTCTGACAAAGTTAGCCACTTAACATTTATAATTGATTTCGACTGGTCTTTTTGACCATTGGTTTCTGTACGATCTTCTGTTATGAATTGATATGACATTATCAAATATTATTTCTACTACAGAACAAGGTATGTATATTTAAAAATTAGATACATATAATAGTTAAATTATGAACATTTAAATTGATAGAGAAGATCGGACTTGATAAATCGAATACAAACTAACTAACGGTTTGTGTTGATCGTGTTTTCTTTTACTATATATATATACTAATATTAACATATCCTAAGCATAAAATATTATATACATTATATAGAATAATACATATAAATGTTAATAAGCCTACAATTTCATGTATTATCTTTTAATATTGTTAAAATAATTTATGTAAATCAATGCAAACGCCATTAAGAATCATATACATTTTCAACCACAGAATATCAACAACGTAGAAATTTAATAGAGAATAATTTTTAAAATCGTAATTATATTTACTACGACGCGTTAGTGTGATTATAAAATGTCAATATATGTGCTTATTAAGTGTATGTATATACGATATATATATATGTATCATATCGGGAATATATATATATATATATATATATATGTAGCGTGTGAGGGTTTATATACACAATATATATATATTGCACCATTTAAAGCTACAAACATAAAATAAAATATTACATTTTTCGCTCTTTTAATTGTATAAAGGCGATTATAAAATGCACAAATTATTTTGCTTAAAGATACAATATTTTGATAAAAATTTTAATAATTTTTATATGTAATTAATACAAAATTTACAACATATTTACTTTACATTTCAAAAGACAAAATAAATAAAAACTTAAATTTTTTCAAATATCAATATACACTTTCGAAATATACAAAAAACTAACATATCTGTCAAACACTGCATAATAATGAACAAAGTGTATATTCGTGTAAATATAAATATTTCTTCATTTTGTTTAAAGCTAAAAAATTTAAGAATGATTTTTACATAAATACCAGATTTTGTTTTGATTATCTAACATCCCAGTTTTAGAATTGAAATCCGGTTTTCTTTTTTTTGCTTTTTACATGATGGTACTTGATAATGTTTATTTAGACGAAATTTTGAAAATGATTTAAATTCAGTAAAATGTGATTTGTATTGCTATTAGTAGTTAAAGTTTTATAATTTACAATGTGGATTATTTATTAAACTAATTCCTGCTTAACATGTAAAATTAAACATGAAGTACAAAAAAATATTATATAATATGAAATTTTAGAAAAACAGATAGCTTTTAATATGATAAAAACGCTAACCTAATTAGATGAAGCAATTGCCTTTCAATTTACTATGGTTTCATACAAAATTTGCTCTATTCTATCGTAATTGCAGACTCATTTATATGATATGATAATTTTGGATGAAATGAAATGGTGAATTTGACGAAATCCTTAGTAATATTCACAAGTTTATTTTTTCTTGCGTAATCATTTATAATTTATCATGAATTATTGAATAAAATTAATATACAATACATTTCGGAGCAAGATTTTGTTATACATGTTTACAAACTAAGAAAGTAAATACATAGTTAATCATAGCAGCAGGAATGGCGTACTATCTTACAAGACGTTTTGCGTGCCAAAATTTCATCATACATTGTATGTTTTAAATGTATATTATTGTTACTAATATTAGTGTTATTATTATTATTATTTATCAATGTTACCATTAATATTATCATTATTACTTATTACCATTAACATTACTTATTACATAAATCATATTTATTATATATGATTTATATCGTAATCGTATTTATATATATATGTATATATATATGTAAGTGTATATATATATATATATATTTATTTATTTATTTTTTATATTTATAACGAACACCGCCCATTACTACTAGAATTACAAATGGGAGCTTAATCTGTCTCTGTCTCTCTTTTCTTCTTTCTTTTTTTTGACAGTTCTGATACTCAAAATAGATGATATATCGTTGAATGCAATGTGATACACGCATTTTTTTCATTGATCACTCAGGAAAAATGTTCGTCCTGCACAGTTCACCTCCCATTCCAATATAGTGGTTTTTCTGATTGTTTTATATTCCACTCAAATATATATTCATTGCAGACACACTCATGGTGTATTTATATTTGTTGATTATGGTACAAATCTGTAAGCAAAAAGTAGAGTGTGTCTCCTACAGTAATTGATTATATTAACAAAAATGCGTACTATATTTTTTTAATTATTATGTTACTCTTAAAAGAAAAAAATACATTATACTCTATTTGAGAAACATTATGAATAAATTCTATTAAAGTTTAATGACAATGTCAGTTTTAATTCAGTTTCAAATATGATTATAAAAGAATATTATAGATATAAAATGTGTTAGTTATTATATCCTAGTTAAATCATTAAATAATTGGTTATATACTACTACAATTGTCATTGCCAAAATATACTAATAAACATTATAAACTACAGAATACTTGGAACAAAAATAAAACAACATGTAAAACATGAAAAAATATTTATACAAATAATACTTTAATTATACATAACACAATACTACTTCCTTAAATTTCCTCTGAACTAAACACGCATGTACGTTCATATAAACATTTATATAAAATAAACAAAAAATAAAATAGATTTTGTCCTTTAATCACTACTTTCTTTTTAATTTACTTAATCACAGCTATATTATAAAGATATAATTATGATGGAGGAATGAAAAAATTGAAGAAATTGGCTAAGCAATGATTTATATTGTTACATTAGAAGTAATAATGATAAAGTTTTGATAAAAATGAAAAGAAACAGTTTTTACAGGATTTTAGTATTATATTATATACTACTTAAATAAAGGTTATTTTTAAAGTACTTACAGTTGTATTGATTAAATTAATAAACTCAAGTTTTAAATAAGAAATTAACACTTTCTTTAATATCATTTTATGATTTACAGTAGCAAATCTTAATAAAATTGTAAATATATTACAAGGATATTTTTACTCTCTTGTATCTAACATTTAACGGTATAATTAATATTATAAATGTATGTTATTCGTGTTTTAATCAAATAATAAGTATAAAAACTAAATGAAATAAGAATAGTATGTAACATTTTTAAGCATACAATATATAACGTTACTTTGTAATAGAATCTTGTAGAATTTAACATATAACGTATAAAAAAAAGAAATTTTCTAATTCTGATGTAGAATTTTAATTATGCATTATTTCCAATCAAGTGCAAATATATATATCCATGTTTTGCAACGCGACAGATGATAAAATACAACAACAGGCTCATTAAAAGTATACAAATAAAAACGGGAAAAAATGCGAATTGGACTGCGCATTATTCACTGCAATAGTTGATCTACGAAGCTATGTAATATACAACGATATATTATGCAGAAATATACTTATATAAATATAATTTTTGTTCTAAAAGTATAGTGCATATTAAATGCCAAAATATTTATTTATAAATATTTATCTTAAAATTGTGCTAAAACAAATTTATAACAGACAAGAATCTTACTGCAATTGTGAGGTTTAAAAAAGTCATCATTTTTTATAGTTTCTAATATCATAAATGATTTTTTAACTATTAATAACTTATTTTCTGATGAAAATATAGAATTTATGAAATCTACTCATATTGTCTGTTATGTTTTAAAAATTCAGCAGACTTATATACAAAAACAAACTTTATAATGTAAAACGTCAATTTTGTCCTCTATAATGATGATTATTTTAGATATTCAATGATTTAATATGAAAGAATATTATTATTATTATTAATATAATCCAAATTTTGATGTTTGCGCCTTTTTTACTTGTTTAATAAATATTAAAAATGAAAGAAGTCAAAAGCACATGCAATAAAAATATTAAACATAACAAGAAATATGCTACAGCAATATCTACTCATGTCTCACAATACTAATACAAAATTTTGCATACAGTGCCCCATAAAATGTTTAAATTTTAACCTAATTAATATCAAATCATTTATATCATTGCAAGATAATCATTAGTGTCTATTCATTATATATCTTAGTATTATAAAAATATGTGGACATAGTATACTACAATATTATATCAAATGCTGGACTCATATCTGATGCACATATTAATTGTTTTGTGATTCTTTCAAGGATATTATATCTTTCACCATTGTTTATCACGAAGGTGTCAAATTGTAACTAATATAAAAGTGTATACCAATATATATATTTGACACGTACAGATTTGGATAATCACTTGCAACAATTGCCAGTTGCTGCCTTTTGTCCTTCTGTCTCAACTAATCGGCGACCTTGACCACTTGTACTTGCATTTCCTGATTGTTCATTCTTTGGAAGTTTCTTAGCTGTAACATAATAACACAAAACTTTATTTAACAAAAAGAAAAATACAAATAAAAATAGAATATTATTAGAGAAATATATTATACAAAGAAGATTAGTAAAATATTCTGAAATATAAAAAAAAACTTTTTATAAACATACAACAATAAATATTTTATATGATTATAAAGTATGTATACTCTGTGTTATTATACTGCATGTAATTTAATAAGCGGTATTATTTCAAATCCAGATGTTCTCTTTATGTAGGTTAGATAAATATAATAAAATTGCTCATGTGTATAACAATACAATCTTACCAATTGCCAAAAATATATCATTAACATTCATTGCTGTTTTGGCTGAAGTTTCCATGAAAAGAAGACCATTTTCATCTGCATAAGTTTGAGCTTCATCAAATTCTACAACTCTTTTATTTGAAAGATCGGCTTTATTTCCAGCTAGTGCTATAACTATACTTGGACTGGCTTGTCGTTGCAGTTCCTTCACCCACGTTTGAGCACGTACAAATGTGTCCTGTAGTTTTTTAAAGATAGATGTAAAGATTAAAAAATAATATTCATAACAATTATCAAAAAAATAACAATTAAAGTCTCATTACTATTTTTATTAACACAAAACCCAGAACACAACTATTTTTTTGCCATTTCCCTGAATAAATATTTACATTAAATATTGCACATAATTTTCAGTATACTTAAAATGTATATTGAATTTGATAGACCTTTACTCACTTGGTTTGTTATATCATATACAACAATGGCTGCCTGCGCACCACGATAATACATTGGTGCAAGACTATGATAACGTTCCTGCCCTGCTGTATCCCAAATCTCGAACTTTACAGTTGTATCATCCAGGCATACAGTTTGTGTTAAAAATGCAGCTAAAATCAATAAAATACTATTTAATTAGATACATATTGTATTAATTATAATTCATGTTATTTTCATGTGACCGATGCTGTAATTAACACTTATGGAGATATTGAAATCCATACCTCCAATAGTACTTTCTTGGTACTCATGGAACTGTCCTTTCACAAACCTCAAGACAAGACTTGATTTTCCCACAGCAGATTCTCCAAGTAACACCAGCTTAAACTGACATATCTTCCCTTGTGTTGAACCATTTGGCCTCTGGGCTGTACCCCGATTAGCCATGATCACCTATGTTTAAAAAATTTGTAAATATTTAGAACATATTACTCTTTTAATGTAAAAATAATAAACTTTTTGCTGCTCTAAAGTTTATAGTGAATTAACATTTATAATAAGATACATTTAATACATTTAAAAATAACAAAAAAATTGGATACGTTAATTTAGAAACATCTATAACATTAAACTTATGTTTCATTATTCTTAATATTCCTCCTTATAGCCTTTGTAAACAAACAGTAACACAAACTTTTTGTAAAATACTTAAATTTATTCAGAGCCTTGCTACTATCTCTAAAAATATTAAAAGCATAATTCTATATTTACAAAAAACTAACTATTTATTTCAGTATAAGACTTCAATTATTTTATACTTATTCAGTTATTGTAAATGATAAAATTTTCTTTATAAATAAACAATAAATTTTTAAAATAACTCCTAAATTAGCATTTAAACTATAATATTATTTTGATTATAAAATATAACATAGAATTATATAAATAACAATTATTGGAATTCTGAAATAATTGTCGATTTTTTACTTGTACCTAAACCTGTAAATCAGTAGATAAAAGTCTATTTATACTGAAAGTTCATATGTAATAGATAAGGCTTTCAGTTACATACTAAGTAATCAACATTTAACTAAATGTTTTAGCTTGAGCAATATAAATTGATAAATATACATAATAAATTATGTTTTTCTATAAACTCTAAAAGATTTTAATATAAAAGCAGAAAGCTATACAAGATAAATTTTTAACATGAGAATTATTAAATAACAAAAATTAGTATTTCAAATTTAGATCTTCAGAAAAACATATTTTAAAGAATATTATAGCATATTAGCATATTGATTAAAAGTAATATATTAAAATAAATTTTTCAATCAAGCGTCACAAATATCAAATAATAGATTTCTTCACAATAGTATAAACATTATACCTTTCCAACCTTGTAGCTTGATTAGTTTCTATTATTTCTATATAAAACAATATAAAATAATTCGAAAAGAATTTTTTTGTAATAGTGTACAAATAACTAATATTATAAAATACAAAATTTGACCACATGTAAATAACCTCTCAAAAATTGTATTACACTCAGTCTGCAATAAAATTAAATACAACAAAATATTATATCTACAACTAAATGAGAGAAAAGAATTAATATGGATTATAAGAATGAGGCTCCGTTAAAACGCATTACATAAAAACTGATCAAAGAACGGACGTAAAAATTGAAATAACAAAAAAGATGCATCCTTGCGTATTTAAGCATATAAAGTGCAAATAAACAAATAATCAAGAACCAAGATACGAATTATATCGTGAATGTCTGCAAAAATATGGAACTTGAGTAAATTAGAAGACAGGAGAAAAGAATTAGATATTGACTTGCATAAATGCGTATGATAAAATTTGATTGTCTACTCTATTGCGATAATTCTCTGACACTTACAAGTGAAAAAACACAGTAGGTATAAACTAACGAAAAATAATAACGTATGCGGTTTAACCCATTAAAGCAGGGGATTCTGTTAATTACATTATCCAATTAGTTTGCGAGGAGAGTCTTGTTGAATTGAACGAGTCCGTTATTGGTTTGCGATAATGTTACAATTGATAAAACCAGACAGACTCTAAATGATAAACGCGTAGCCTGTTCTAACAAGGAATATACGAGTGAGAATTGGTAACACGATGACTAAACGCAGCAACTTCACGGCAATCACGAAATTCGCGTTACTCGCGGCGACGAAAAGGAAACAGGTCCACATCGCGCGAGCTCGTCCGGGTACGGGCTGACAGGAAAAAAAACATTCCTAAGAGAGAGAACATACTAAATGAAAAAAACATACACGCACATATATACAGAGCTTACGCGTACTTAGAAACAAAATGAAGCTACGTCAAACCTTGCATACGTACGAACTCACCCCAAACTTATCTACGTAACCAACAGCTCATAACCTTCAGCGAAATAGTATTATCGAAAAATCACAAGAAACCGTTAAAGCGATGCATAGGGACTGGGAAAGAAAGAAAGAAACCGATAAGGACAGACAGAATTCTGTGTACGCGCGCGCAAATTCTCTTTCTCTCTTCCTTATATACACGTACATGCATACGTAGGTGTTCTTACATACGTTCTTTCTTTCTTCTACTTATTAATGCTTTATCTTCTTTCCTCTCATTTGCTTATTTGCTTAATCTGCGTTTCGTTCGTTCGCTTACTGATACGCTATCCCCACCCCCTTTCCCGCTATCTCTTTCTCATTCATTTACAGTGGAAGACAAAAGTATTCGTTTAATAAGAATGCGAAAATAAAAAGTATTGTATTTGTTACAATATTAATTATATTAATATACATATGATTGTAGATTATACAGATGTTTGTAGTAATAAACAGAAAATACAAACTTCGTAACTTGTAGAATGTTAATATTTGGAACAAAAGTACTTGCACTTTATAATTGATTATTATCAATATTACAATTGATATATTTTATTAATAACAGACTTTATTTCCAATTATTTACCAATTTATTTGGTATGTAATACATTAAATTTTTAAGAAACCCTACTGATATTTTACTTTATTAGAATCTTTGTGAAATACTCTATTATATCGACATATAAGAATCGATGAGATTTAAGCCTGGTAATTGCTATGGTGACTTCCAGTCCCGGTCCTATTGAAATTAAGATGTATTTTCAATTCCAACATTATTTGACGCATTTGGGTAATAAATATTAGTTCTCTAATTCCTAATGGAACAATACCCCTACCCTTATCACTATACTTTTTCCCTCATGCTTCATAGTTGATTGTACGTATCTTAAATCTATTTCAGTATTTGTTAATCATCATACCTTTTATCATTCATCTGATTGAAATTTCTGGGAAATCAAAATACGATGCTTTTCAAACATCTACACTTAAATATTTTAAAAGAAAGCCTGCAGACAAATGCCAACAAAGTTCAGCAGGATTAAGACCCATAGCAACAACCAGACTTAAATGTATGATGGGAACTAGAAAAACAGATAAGAAAATATTATATTAAATTAAAACAATATTTTAAAAAGATGAAATATTAATAACTCTACAAAGTATTAATTATAATATATAATAATAATCACTGATAGCGTGTAGATATTTTGTCCCAAACATTAGCATTATGCAAATTTATAATTTTTACAAGTTACTATTGAGTATTTTAGTTGACCTTTGTTTTTTATATTTGTTACTACTAACATTGTTGTATAATGTATCATATGAATGTCAATCAACAATGCAGAAATACAGTACTTTTTTATTTTCATATTCCTATCGTACGAATACTTTTGTCCCTCACTGTATTCATTTACAATGTCTTTCTTTCACTCACTCTCACTCTATCTTTCTCTCTTGAACTCGTTCATTCATGTTAATTCTTTCTCTTTCCCTCGAGATAGCAAGGGAGGGAGGACAAGAGAAGCAAATAAAGGGTGTAAGCGATGCGCCACGATAGTTACAGTTCTGACTACTTGTCACCGCCCGTGAAACGTCAGCAAGATCTGAAATAATCGAGAGGAGCTAAAGCATATCCTATGAATTAAGAGAAAACGACAGAGAAAAAAGAATTCACAATCTAAAAGAAACCACATGTCCTAGGGTACACACGTAAAATCTTGTCGATGTTCGTGCAATAGAATACACATTAAAAAGACGAATAACGTAGACACGGTATCAAGCATATTCTTTGCGTCTGTGATAGATATCACAATATCCCATAAACTAAACTGTTTCGTTATGGGTTATATAAAAAAGAAAAAGTGAACATTAGAAAAAAATTAGAAAAAAATGTTTGAGGTAGTAAGGAAAGGGACACCTGGCAACTGAATGAAAACTGAAATTTTCTATGGTTAACCTGCTAGCGTGAGGAAGCTCGCCGTCGAATAAGAATGCGGCACTAGCTCTTTAGACGGTCGATGAGCGCACAACACCGCGCGACGATGATTAATGTCAATTCACTGCCGCGCGTCAGATACGATCACTTGTCTTGAGTAAATCGGCCCACTAACCGAGCATAGATCGTGCAATCTATATAGAATGTGTACATTTATGACAGCTCCGGTTGGTACACACACACACACATACACACACACACACAGAGGGCAGATTACACGGCTCTATGAAGCTTGTTGATTTTTTTCACATTCCTCCTTATACGTTCGGAGGATTAAGATCTTTCGCCACTTTTCGGAAAAACAATAACTGTTCCAAATGGCACTTTTCTCAACAAGATGGATGGTACCGATGTCTCTGTAACCTAACGGAATGAAGATTAAAATCAAAGTTGATCGCACTGTAATGAATCAAGGTCCAAATCACGCACACGGTACACACAGTGCTGCAACACTTTCATTTACAACGTCAAATCCGAAAGTCACGATCACACGCAATAGTTTACCACCGATCAATCAATGAGTCAGTCAATTTACCCAGATATTCTACGTGAAATTATGAAGAAACGTCGAACAGATTTTAATCTGAGAGGATCCTTCAAGAGTAAGTACCTTTCTTCAATGTCGTTTTCTTTTTCCTCGAATCGGTAATGGCGCATTTCAATGAACACGGCCGGAGAATGGCGCCACTGCTGACCAATAAGATTACAGTTTCATTTTATAGTGTTCTTTATATATACAGAATTAGGTAAGAAAAATATTAATTTTCAATTTTAATAATAGCGTAATTTATGTTCTCCTTAGAACTTTTAGTTTTATTGCTATACATTTTTTAAAATATATGTTTATATACTCTTATTTCTAATATATTTCACTACAATTTATAACGTTGCAAATGTTTTCAAATATAAGTAGGGATCTTTGTTATTAGTAAATTTTATATTTCTTTATATACATATAAGATATAATGTCAGGTATTAAATATAAATTATAACAATATAAAGTAAAATATCAGAATTTCATAACATTCCAAATTCGCGCTTGGAATATTAAAGAGATTCGTAACTAATTTGTATAGTAGGCGTATCAAGGCGGATACTTAGCAATTTTCTTCTCCCATCCTTATTTTACATTATTTTAGAATTTTTATTTTATACTTGATCCACTATAATGTGTAAAATATTCAATTATGCAATTACTAAATCCATAAAATTGAAAGAAGAAACCTGTTACTAAAGATCCAATACAAAAAACAAAATTATATATGTACGTATGTTTATTATTCTCTTTCGGATTAAAAAGGTTATATAATTCAGTCGTCAAAGAATAAAGTTAAAAATTGTATGAAAAATGTACTAATATACATTGTAACATAATATTTTATTACTAAATTTATTTCATAAATCTCTGTAGATGATTTTAGTAATTTTTAATAATTGCCATTATTTTTCTCATAATTATTTTTTCAATATAAGTTTATATAAATTACTATTAACATAAATATTTATCTCGAAATCACTATAGCAAATATTGTTAATTATTTTGGGCATTAGTAAAAAAATATAAACCTATTTCATCATTTTTAAATTACAAGATGAAAAATGAATTACGATAATTATTAAATATGTAACAAACTTATTTTAATTATATTTAATATCCAGTATCAAATAATTTTTACACATGAAATATAAAAGAAATGAAAATTTTACATAAAACCATAGTAGCCGTCCTGAAAGTAAAAATGGCAACAATGCAAGAGCCCGGCTTCCATATATCTAACCATAGCCAACTCTAGAGTCAGCTCTGTTTCTCTAACTAAAAATAGGTTTCCAGATGCGGTATTGCCACGTTTTTCAGCAGTTCTAGTACCTACTAGAGTCAGCTGTGATAAAACTATTAGCTGCACTGATTGACTTTAATTCAATTGGTTAATTTCAAACGTAATATTTAGAAATGGCCGCCAAATACCGGTTTTCTGCAAAACGATATTTATTATTTCCAACTTTATAAGTGTGTCTATGTATGTTAAAAGAACGCGTGTGCTTTATATTTTTGGAATGTACAAATAAGAATCATTTATTGTACATGCCCACATGTATACATAATTATATTTCGTAAGAGATTTTATTGAAAAAACTATACTATTCAATCGTAGTATTTGTAATTTACATATAAAAATTTATTAGATTTATTAACTTTAATGTTATTAAAATTAAAAACTAGAAGGTTTATTAATATTCCAAATTTTGTAATTACTTATGATATCTCAGACATAATGGACAAATACCAACACATAAGAACATTCATATCAGCGGTTTTAGAATATACTAAACATCCAAGTGAAACAACCGCTTCAATTTTACAACGAAATCTTGGGGTAATTATATATTATTTTATTGTTTTTAATATATTGAAAATGAATAGCGACTGTAATCTTACATAATACTTATGAATGACTTACATGAATACTCGATATGATTTTGCAAAAGCTAAAACAAACTTTAATAAATATTTTAGTATTCTGTTTAATATATAAAATATCCTTCATAATAAAAATTTATGTTTAAAAGGTAATAAGTACATCATTGGATTTAAGCATTTTTGACCCTGGAACTAACATAGCAGCAGAGTTCTATGTTAGTTTGCATGAGCTGATGAATTCTTTAGCTTCCAGAACTACTTTGATTTGGAGTGCTGTGGATGTTTTACAAAATGCTTGTCGCAATGCTGCTGCAAGACAAGCTCTCATCCATACATTTAAATTTGCACCTATACTGGCAAGATTATTGGAAGTATGTATATTTGTATATTTTAAAGATCACAAAAATATAGCATTAGAATATGATTTAAAAAATATAGAGATACATTTATTTTTATTACATTTAAGGTTCATATTTTGCTTCCTATAATACAATTTTTGAATTTAATAACTGGAAATATAAAAATAAGTAATAATTTAATGCTTCTGTATAATAACTTCATAGGCAAATTTAACAAGCGAAAAGAGAATACGAGTATTAAAACTACTACAAGAATTGACATATGGAATAAAAATTTATTGGCAAGAAGCTCATTTACCATATCTGGTGTCAGTATTAACACAATGGGTGACACAATCTAGGGAAGAAAACATTATTGCACTTTCCTTAGGTGTACTAGTAAATCTCTGTTACAAAAATCTTCCAGCTGTATATATATTAATAAGAACGATTGATACAAAAGCATTCATAAGAACCTTATTAAAAATACAACATTATAGTGTTAATACCAAAGTACAATGCTGTAAGCTTTTGATTATATTAGAACATACAAATACAAATATTTCGGAAAAATCTATTTGGGATTTTGCTGATGTCACATTCAGCAGTTTTATTACAGCAATGAAACAAAAGGATGTTCTGTTACTGAGACACATCATAGATTTCTTTGACTATGTTGGACAAAATGAATATTCCCATGCTGTGTTGTTAACATATCCACAGTTAGTTACTTTATAATTTTCAGTGTAATTTTGATATTTGGTATAAAAATTACCTCATTTTTATTGTCTTAATTAGTTATGGCAGAGGTGTGGAAAATATACTGGCTACATTAGAAGATAATGCAGATCCAGAATGTGTTGCTCTCATGATGGAATTTTTGTCATTTCTAGTAAAATTAAAATTATCTGCTTTGGTGTCTTTATATCCTTTATGTGTAAAAACTGCAATGACTTGGGTTCCTGTAGAACAGGTATGTCTTCGTTATATTTAAATATGAATAATGGGTAACAGATTATAATAATCTTTTCTAAATTAGGTGTGCTCCAGAGCATTAACTTTAATAAGAGTTACAGTAATTGATGCACGACGTACTAAATCGTCATCTGAAGTGTTAGCAGAATTAGATGCTTCAGTTTTAATGCTCATAATAAATTCAGAAAATGACGAAATTCAAGGAAAATGTGAATTAACATTAGAAACAGAAACGAAATTGGCAGAATTAATGCAATTATTTCAAGAAATGGTTAAAACATCTACACTCAGAACAAAAGTGATGCAATCCTTGAATGAACAAATGATACGAAAATTATTAAGTCCAATGTTAGATTCTGAAACATGTGCAGCTGATAATTGGCCAGGGAATTTTATTCAAGTATTGTATTCTTGTTCCTTAAAAAAATATAACTCTTGTTTTTTTATAGACATTTTTGATAATGACACTTTCTATTTTAGAATCCCACTACAAATTTATGTATTCATGCATTAGCTTTGACTGCTGATTTAGCTGCTGATAATTCGCAATGGTTAACTTTATATTCTGAGTTACTTAGAAAGAAACAAATTCAAATGACAATGGCAAATGCATTGTTCACTGGTGATACAGACATTAAACAAAAGGTTCTACAATTGACATCCACCATGGGATTTCCTCAAGAATGGTAGGTTTTATCTTAATGTTCTTTAGTTGTTTAACAAAATACAAAGATTTTAACAGATATTGTTATTCAAATAAAACATTACTGTATTTTCACTACTAAAATTGAATACTTTAGCAACAAGTTATTTTAATTTTTATTGATGACAACTCTAGACAAATTCACTATCAGATGCAAATTGTATCCCATATTTTTGTGTGACAAGTGTTTCCGCGGTGGCGCTTTGTATGAAGCAACTGGAGCCTTTAATATTGGTACAAAGTACTCATGGTATGGTAACAAATATTGGAAGTAAAATGTCCGTAAATGCAAGTAGTGAAATGGTTCCACTGTTTTCTTTCGTGCAAGAAGAACGGCTTGATGCATTTTTAGCAAAATTGGAAAGAACTTATGAGTCAAATCAAATCAATGATATTACCACATCAGCAGTAATGGAATTGTATGAATACAAGGTATATGCTTCTTTTTAAATACATCTTAACATAAGCACAAAATGCTTATTATATTTACTATATCTTATATTCATATTATAAAAGTTAGCAGCTATGAGACATGCAGAACGGGCTATGCAATCTAGTTTAGAAGCAGCAAACAATCATGGAACCAGTTTGCAACATAGACTGGCACAAGTAGTAGCAGAATCAAGCCGTTTACATCAAATGTTGTTTGACACACAGCAATGCTTAGAGGAAGTGAAGTCTACATTGACTGTAAAGCTTGCTGAAGCAGAAGAACAGAATAAAAAAATAGTAGCTATTAAAACACAGGTTAGTACTTCTCATAGTGAATCTATCAAATAAGAATTTAAATCAAAACTAAAATATAGAAGTCATATTTATAGGAAATCGAAGGTTTAGAAAAGATAGTAACGGAAAAGACTGCTAACATTGATCATTTAAATATAGTACTTGTGCAACATAAGCATGAATTAGAAAGTACTTTAAATAGAATTGAAACATTAACTAAAAAAATAAAAGAGTTAGAAATTGAATGTGTGACTGCAGATGCAAAAACCATGGAAATGGCTAATAAGAATCACGAACTTAGTAAATTGCTTCTTAAAAGGCAGGATCAGTTAAATAAAAAGGATCAGGTACGTTTACATAGACTCTACTGTTATAATAGAATTGTTAATGTATGTATATATAATATTAAATAGGTAATAGAATCAAAAATTGCGGAAATTCAGTCTAATCAAAAAGATATATCTGCACTCAAACAAGAAACTCAACAATTATCAGAATTAGTACATACATATGAAAAGAGCATTGCTGAAAAAGAGGAAATAATTAAGAAGATGAAAGCAGAATTGATGGATTTAAGTCGGATGCGTGACATGATTTTCGAACTTACTGCCAAAAAAAAGGAAGACCTAAACACAAGCTAATATTATATTTTTGTCGCAAAATTTATTTTCAAATTATCAAAACAATTTGATAGGAATTTTTAAAGAAATATTTCTTATTGATACCATTTTCTTATATTTTTAATATAAGTAATAGAAAAATAAATTTCGTTAATTTCTAAAACATTTATCGATCATCTCAAAATGTCGTGTTCTATTTTTGTCATATTTATAGACACTAAATACGCCTTATTTTAGGAAAGGAAATTTATTGGCAAATTTTGTCTACTTTCTGACGTTCGGATCTTTCAAACAAAAGTTAGCATATGGTTGAAAAGCTGTTCTCCGTTTTTCTTTGTAGTCTATACTGTGATGTAAAATGGTAGTTTTCCAAATTTAGCGATTATATAGTTTGTTAGCAGTAAAAGTTGAAGAAAATAGAAAAAGTGGGGAAAGTGTGATTGTATATGTAGTTGTTCTTTGAACAAAATTATCTGCACTGTTTACAACGATAATACTTCATCTATTTATTATTACAATTCTACCAGTACAAGGTACATTTTTATCTTTATCATCCGCAACATAATTAATGCTTTTGATATTAAAAGAATAGAGATTACTTATTTTATACATGTAATATTTTATTGAAACAAAATATATAGCTCGAAAATAGTTGAAAGTGCAAAAGAAAGTGTTTCGAAAATATGCAATCGGAAAAGATCTTACCGCATTTACTTTCATTTCGTTTAAGAAAAAAGTTCATCGAACTATTGGAAAACCAGTGTCACTTGCATTGACATATTATAAGTAATTAAAAACTTCGTAATAACTTTTTTCGGAGGTATTGCTCATATTTTGACATCTATTAAATGATAGCTTGTGTTAGTACATAGATGTGTATTGTTTTAAAATATTATTGTATATGAATAATTTATATAATATTTTTCCGACAATAGAAGGAAATAGCATTCTTAAAAAGGATTCGTTAAGAATTCAATGAAAGATTAATTAATTTTATTTATTTTGATGTTTATTTTAATGTCAGAGCTACATAGAATAATGTATAATGAGTAATTAGCATTAATTCTAATTTAACATGTGCTAGTTCTACTTACATATAGATGTATATTTTTATATATTATCCCTCAATAACAATATATTATACCCAATTTATATTCACCATTTTTCTGTATTTTGTATTGATAAAGCATTTATCGTATTATATCTATTTTAAAATCAATGATTTGAAGACATAAAAATTTATTCCTATACAACTGAAATACTGATATTATTTTCAATATTTTAAATTGAACATGGATAAGAATATAAGCTATACTTGTAGAATGAATAATATTCTTGCAAAAACAAATTTATATAAGTAGAAAGATTAAATATTATAATATTATAGCAGAGTAATAATAATGATTAAAGAGATACAGATTACAGTTTATCTTGAACAATTGAAAATAAAGTAAGAGGGGGAGGGGAAGAGATTCTGTTACTTCACAATTTAAATCGTAATATCATTCTGTCGCTAAAAAGTGAAATTTTTAATTCAATTGTTTCTGTGTGTACGTGTGCATGTGTGTACCTTATCAGTTCGTTAAAACACATTAATGTACTAGTTACAAAATCTAGTTTCATTAGCTTTGATAACAGAAACGATAATTAGGTCCAAAGTAATATTAATGCTTTAAAAAAATTACTTATCTAAATTCGCTTACTTATTTGCAACGTACTATTCTTTATTACTTTTCTAACTATTGCGAAATTTGTTTGAATAATTTAAAAATTTAAATTTATTAAATTATATCATTCAATGGAATAAAATGTAAGAGACATATTAAGATAATTATGTATGCATAAACTAATCGAAGATATCCGCATTGGATTAAACACAAACACAACTTATATATATTATATCCAATATGTTTAGTATAATCATAACGAGACATCAATAACAAGCTTCTTAAAGATATATACGGGCAAGAATGTATAATCTACTTCGAGTCAACAAAACAAATAGACCATTTTTTAATAGCGTCGTAATGACTGTGAAATTATCATAATATTTATTTTTGCACTTTCTTGTTTCTAGACATATTATAGTTTATGTACTAAATGTAAATTCAAGAATTGAAAACTATGAATCACACGGATACACTCTGTCTTCGATATAAGAGAAATATTCATTAATTGCTTAATGTGAGTGTGGGAATATAATGTGTTCGAAAACTATATTATAATATTTCGGTGGATATTATTTATCTGTGAAATTTCAATGAGGAATTTTCCTGATACATAGTTATCAACTTTGAAATAAATGCTATCATAGACGGAACTTACGTAAAATAACTTATAACCACAGTTTTGTTACTCAATAGTATCGATACCATTTACGGGAGGTTTTGAAGACATTGACATGTGATTGTTGTGGTTTCGTTGATGACTCTTTGCACGTGTTACTTTGGAAACACATGGGCGACCAGCTAGAAAAGTTGCGAACCGCTCCTGTAAAAGTAACATCAGTTGCTTGATAGCATTTTTTGCATTGATACTAGTTAATGACATAGGTATATCATAATTAATAAAAATATATAATAAATGTGGTTCGTGGTTAAACATTATTAGGGCGAACGTTATTTAAATTCTACATACCAATAAATGATTTGTAGATGAATTGAGCCTTTGTATAGCCAAATTAATGGCTGAAATTTGTTCTTTTGCTGCACCCCTTTTACCGATAATTGGCATCATCTTCAGAACAGAAAGAGGCCGAATAAACATAGATAAACGAAGGAACCGTAGTAATGAATATTTCAAGAATTGAATGATGTACAAATTTATTGACAATTACTCTGAAAGTAGCATCCGCAACTACGAGCAATTGATGCGACACTCCAATGAGAAGTCTACCAAGATTGCGCGGGGTTTTAGCTGCTAACGCTGTTGTCCCATTCACTAGATGAACAATACGACGCGCAGATTCACGCGTTAAAAGAACCAATAACTGTTCTAGAGTAGCTGGTCGAGCTTGGTTTTCTGGTTCAGGCAAACTTAATGTTCCCCAAAGTTCTTTCGCCTTTTTAAACGCTAGTTTTGGATCCGTTGCTAACTGTAACATATCAACTTTATCGTTCGCACAACAGAGCAAGTATATAATTGGAAAATGATCAATGATGCAAAGTATAGTTTCTTTATTCAGTAAATGATATTAATAGATAATACAAATAAATAATGCTTACTCAAGGCTTCCTTCTCCTTTCTTTTTACTTTTGCTAATTTTTATTTATTATTTGTATTGTTTATTATGTATATCAGTCGAAAGAAGTGTTACTTACTAATTCTACAATATACAAAAGTATATGAATGCATTCCGTTCCTTGTTCCTTAAGCGCTCGAGCTTCTGCTAATGTGCGACGCGTTAGCCGTTTTTGTAATTTCCTAGATAGCCTGGCACCGTGTTTGATAGTTCGTGTGGTCTTACTCACAGGTTCAGATGGAGAGGAATCTAAAAAATAATTTTCATTGACAACGATTTAACTTAATCGATTATTTGTTTGCTCGATACGGTACTCGACGTATCAGTTAACACTGAAACAATAGAACTGATGATTAAAGTATACAATCGATACCAAAGAAATAAAGATGAAAAATACATGAAAAGGTATATAATGCAAGGGAAAATCACTAATTTAATTATTTGAACACTGCGTGTTACGATTAGTTCGAATAATCAATATTTAATATATATTTAGAAGTTTAATTTGATATTAATTGAACATGATTTCATTTGTTATACATACAGTGACAAACAAACGGTATTTGCACATACCTTTATTTTCCAAATAAAGCGTGTCTTTACCACATTCTATACACTTCATTTTTATAGTACAAAATTTTTGTAATCATATGAAATTACTGTTAAATGATATAAAATTTAATATACTTAAATTTAATTAGTTAATATATAAATACTATAATAAATACAATGATGTACGAATACTTTTTGTATCCATTGCATATAGAAAGTATAAAAGATTACTTTCTTAAGTTGCTATTAGAATATTTAAAATATGGTCTAAACTACTATCGGCAATTTAAAACGAATAATTTACCATGGTCTACTGTATCGGTAGAATCAGCAGGCAAGTAACGATCAACATATTTATCTGCGACAGTTAGAGCCCCATCTAATCTATCTACCGCTGCGTTCGCGGCTTGGCTTCCTATCAGTTTCACGCTTCCGGCACGCATTAGAACAGGCCTCACAATTTTGTTGTTCACATATTCTCGCGCATTGCAGTATATCTTTGTAATATAAAATACACATTGATTTCATTCTTTAGAATAATGAAATGTTAAATAACTAACATTTAACTTTAACTGTACTTACAAGATGCGGAGGAAGATGCACGGCTGGTACTCTCTGTTCAACGATATCGATACCTTTACAGAGCAAATGATCGATCGTCATAATAGGCCCATTTAATACGGAAATCGCAGGTTTCGCTGATGCTGTTGCAATTGCAAGTGATTGTTCAGCAGTACATAAACTCCAGCTCATCAATGAATTTGAACGCTGAAATTAACAATATCATGTTTGTTTCTTGATTTTGATTTTTTTTCGCAAGGATATGACGATTACTAAGCTAGATAAATGGAAGATTAAGTAGAATAGGTTTAATGTTTAGATGTGGTTGACATTTAAGTTAATACGAATATAAAGAACGTAAACTTATTAAAAAATTGTTTTATTGCTGCATACACGTGCATTTATCTTAATCAGTCGTTTAACATTTCTAAATAAAAAATCATTGAGAAATATTAAAATTCTTGCATTAAAACAATATTTTCATTTTCAGTTTATATACTTTCATACTTCACTATTTTAAAGATAACAGTTTGCTCACGCTATTTTATTTCTAAATACAATGTACATATATAAAAGTTTTGCTGATCATTGCAAGCATACAGCACTTTTACGACAAACGAAACTGGCAAGTGAAGGATGAGAGAAAGTGGAGCGACTCGTGAAACTGTCAGATTATTAAAACAGTTTTGCTTACCTTTAGTCTATCGTAGACGTTGCCAGCGATATGTATACTGTTTTCTACAATAGGCAGGTTGGAGATTCTAACAACTGATTCGAAACGAGGCAAATCGGAGTGCCGTTTGTTTTCGGAATATCGAGTTTTCGGGTTTGTTCGCGCCATTTGAGATAGTTGCTGTAATTAAGTCAAAATTATTATTTTTATTTCTAGTACCAAAAATACTAATACTTATATGTATACTCAGGTACCAATTTCAAGCGTTCTGTTATTTATGTATGTTTTTGTATATTATATTTTAATTATATTTTATATCATATTATACTTTTCTATTCCGAATGATATTTTTCATTTTAAAAATTTATTCCTTTTTTATATTTTTCATAAATCTCTAGTAACGTAAATAATCTATACATACAATGTAAAACTAACAGCGACATGGTAACATTTCATTTTTAGTACTTTTAGCAATATTCTTGACGTCAGTCGTCTTACAATAAAAGAAAACGAATGTTGTTGGTATTGTTTATAATAAATGTGTGATAACTTTTGATAGATACACATACAAGTGCAAACAAGAGTATAAAACGATTGTATGCATATAACATGCCTAATGTATGAATTATAGTAAAGGAAGTTAATGATTAGAAAGGTCTGATCAGTCACATTACGTCGTCGAATAATATTTCTGCAGCTTTGCAAAATTTTTAAATACACGATATAGGCAGTGCTGTATACTAATCGAGAGAAACCAGTTGTAGCAATTGATAAGAAAGGTCACATTATAATGTACCTCGTGGTTAATGTCGAGGCTGTACTTTCTCTTCAAGTATGTCAATAACTTAGATTTATTTATAGAGATCGGTTACCTATATCTTTAAGTCATATACTTAAATAAATACAAATTAGTCATATACTTATAAATACAAATATAAATAATATAAGTTGTTACTACGAAACTACGAACGCCAATTTTATGTCGACAAAACGGTGCACAAGTTTGTTTCAAACTTACTATAAAACAATAAAATCATACTATAGGTTCACGTTAAACACCGGTCGATACCCTTATTCTTACCATGCTTATCGAAACCATAACGCAAACTGTGTCGATTAATTCGAACTAATCCTAATTCGAATAATATTTCGTATTTATATATATGATGTATATGATATATATACATGAGAGAAAGAGAGAGAGAGAGAGAGAGAGAGAGAGAGAGAGAAAGAGAGAGAAGTAGTAGTAGAAGAAAGCGCCATCGGATTCAATATGTATATAAGCGCGGAAGAAACGAATTTGAGGAATAATCGTAAAAAAGTAATTGGAACAAATATTTTCGAAGCTATTACAAAATATATTATAACGTTGTTAGAAAATATTTTTATAATAACAAGTTCAATAAACCTTAATATATACCTAAAATATTGCTGTATCTAATATAGTTGTATAGAGAATATATAAAGAATACAGATATCGAATTTCATAATCTAAATCTATTTCACAATAAGGATAGGAATTAGTTATCCAATTTCTTATATAACGCAATAAATTTAATACGCATACAAAATTTTACTTCATTAAACATAGATTTTATTAATCTTTAAAATAGAACTTTACCAGAGAGACAGAGATTAATGAATTTTATGGTAAACGCCAGATATAGTGACCGAATCACAGGAGGATGATCGAATTGCATTTAGATCTATATTAAAATTTGAAAATCCATGAAAATTGGACTTAACCAATGACTAATCGATCGATAGTAGTTGCACAGATAATTGATCCTTACCTCAGGGTGCGAAAAGGCAAATGGACCGATAGTAAGGCGAAGACTTGATCACGATGAAATTATATAACGGAACTTAGCAGGGTGTAAAAACAGATGGAATGACAGAGTCAGTGTTTCGCGAAAGAACACGCCACTGACTGCACGTCGGAGTCTGCGAAATGGTATCTCATCGGTTTGACCTATGACACGCCGATTATACAGCTACGGCGACCATCATGCCTCATGAATCCATTTTTTTCTCAGCTCTTGCTTTACACTTATAACCTAATAATACCCAATAAAAGTTCTGTATAAAGATCATAGAGAAATGAAGGTTAATCTTGATTCGCCCGCTCATCCACGTTCAATTTTTTGCTCAGACACGAGGGATAATGCATGTTAGACTATTCAAGGTTAGGTTTACTATAAAGCGTATTTTTTTTATATACATAATTATATGTATAATTGGAGTAAAAATTGAGTTAATTAATATTTATAGTTTGCAGCGAATTTTAGTATCAGGCGATTTTAAGGGAATCTGATTTCTATATCTGCCACGATTATTAATTTTCACAGGTAAATATTTCAATGAAATACAATGTTTTGTAATTTAAAAATTTAATAAATCGATCATAGAAATTTTTAATGGAAAATAATAATATAGATGGAAATTTCAAACTGAATATTTTCAGAATTCATTGAAAGAGTTAAAGTTTTTTTACTGTACAAAAATATTCAGCAACTGTTTATAGAAAGATATCTAACAATTTTTTAATTCAGAAAATGTTAGATGACGCAATGGTTCAATTCATTAATGTTGAACAGTCAATTTCATGAAGATACAAATTGTCTCAGTAATTAGAAAGAAAAGAAAAGATACATAATTCTAAAACGAAAGTTACTATTATAGAATATAATAAGACGAACATCGTCCTAAATAATTGGAGGAGCATTTTTAAAAATCACCATCATCGTAACCATTTGCCATTTGTTACAAGTAATGGTAAATAAATATTTTAATCTGAAGTTATAAGTGTACAACGGTGGTAGTACGTATTTAGAAATTAAATTATTTGGGAATTAATGTAATTCCCAAATATTTGTAACATTTGAATTATTTCAATTATTTCAATGTAAAACATATATAACCTGTTACGCATGCAGAAAATTATACATTTAAAAATACGTAACGCCAGACATAAGCGATACGATAAAGAAGAAAGTAGTTGCGACATGGTAGTAGTCGAAGGACAGTATATCTACTTATAGTAATAGCTATAGAAAATTTATAGTGGAAAAGGAGACTACGTGGAAAACTTTAAATTATCGCCGGCAGACGTTCTTAATTGCTATACAAAGTCCACTGCATCAAACGACTATTTGCGTGTATGGGATGGTATAGTAATCAGTTGAATATGTGTGAACAAAAATACATCTTATTTTTTATTTGACACGTATTTTGAAGGAAGACATCACGTATCATATTTTTCCTATATTTAATATTACATTAAAATTCAATTTAGATAACTAGAATTCAAATTTGTATTTCTGAATTTCAGTAAAATGTTAAGTAATATCAATGTAAAGTAATGAAACGATTTAGAATTTATCTTTCTGGTGTTATTATACAATTATGCTATTTAGTAAAATTTAATTTTTTCTAAGTACATTTGACACACTGTTATGTCTTTGTAACAGACACAAAAATCAATTCGTGATATTAAGGTGTAGAAAAATCATATTTCTGATAACCTTTGTACTACAGGATATCTATTGGAAAATATTAAGTCAATAATCAAGTTCAGGAAAAGCTATTTGAGTTATTTGAAATGGATAGTTATTTTAAGAATGGGATAGATTTTTCGAGGATTAAGAAATAAAACACCTTTCTATATTAAAGACGGGAAATACTAGGCGAATTTTATCTTATTGTTTCGAAAGAAATATCGATTTTTGAAATTTGTCGCTGGGAAACAAACTATCTATTTTTAGAAAGTCAAAGGTTTAAAGGTTGATTGGTTTATTTATTATTTACTAAAGAGATATGGTATCTATCGTTTAAAAAAAGGATTTCAACAAAATCCATTTCGTGTAAACCGAAGCAAGACTAGTTAAAAAAGCCAAAGAAAAAGTTTATTTGTATAACTGTTATAATATTAATGTATGTTAAATAAGTTTGAATATAAAGTTTCTCAATTTATAAACCTAGTATGTAGAAAATTAGAGACAATCACACTGCAATTAAGTGTGTTCTTAGTTCATCAATCCCAATTTAATGACATAGATAACAAGTAATAAGGAGAGAAATGAATTATTGAGCCCACTAATGCAATAATTGCATCACATGGTAAATGGTTATTATGTACACGCACGATTACACGTGTACATCATTCTCTTCTATATCGCTAATTTATTTCATATGGTTCAGAAGATTCAAATTTAAATATTCTCAGTTCAATAAAATGGAACTCAATATCTATATTATAGGAATAGTATAATAGCACAAGTCCATTTTGTACAAATAATCTTCTTCTTAATATATACAATTAGTAGAATCATCACTTAAAATTAAGTTGAACATAGTTATGCATAGTGTTAATTGTGTTATGATTGTTATTAGAGTTAGAAAATTGTTTCATTTCTTCTGGACAATGTATGTTATTGTAACATTATATAAGAATTATTAAAATCATGTTTTAAAATTATTAAAGATATCCAAATGAAATGAGAATTTTTAAAGAATTTTTCAAACTTTGTAATACTCTATTGTATATGTTTTACATATACATGTAGTATTACATGTACGTATATGTATACTGAAAATAATACAATAAGAATCCGATCAAGTGTAGCATATGCAGCGAAGTGCAGTAAAATAAACGATATCTATATTTAGTTGAAATTATCGCGGCTTCTCGTGTGATTTAATAATTGTTTTAAAGGATAGTCGCTGATTATATTATCAACAATTAATTTTTTTATTTATCACTATTACAAGATTATTATTATTATTATTATTGTCATAAAATGATTTCTCGCTGTTCGTTTCTTTTATTAGTTTCTTAACACGAAGCAAATGATAAGTGGAGCGCAGTTCTAATTTATGTTCAATATAAACATTCTGCAATTGATCTTATTACTTTTAACTGCGATGTATATCAAGCTTTATTTTTGGTTTTTATGCAAACATTATCATACAATAAATATAGTAACTTATTGAAAAAGTTTACAGTAAATAATAATTCTTTGGGAAATGTTTCTCTACGAGCGTGGTTTAAAGACATACGACTCAGCATAATGGGTATTTTATAATAGTCATGGTCATGACTAACTTTTTAATGATACGTAAATGACGATGCAAAAAATTCCCGGAATACGGAAAACATTATGCCGTAGGGATTATTCAATGCTCGAAGAAGGTAGCGAAGATAAAAATATTTAAAGAATACAATCGTGTTGAAGTTGGTATATTATACTTGTCAGTATTAAAAGTTGTCATAAAAACAGAAATAAAAAGGTAGCATTCATGTGAATTTCCAAATTATAATATATCATATATTATACTGTAAGATATTAGTAATACAATATGGTATAATAAAATGAGATTTAATTGTTAGTTTCCGGCAGATTCATTGATATTTTGATTACTTAGACTTAGATACTTTGTCAGCCGCATCATTGACTAAATACAAAATTTTAATTTTAATTTAAAAATTTAAAATTAAATTTAAAAATTTAAAATTAAGTTTAAAAATTTAAAATTAAATTTTAAAATTTTGTGTCTCGAATTCTGAAACACAACCTCAAAAAGAATCGGAGCGTTTCTTAAGGAGCGTTCAAATGATGAATATTATTGTCAATATTTAGGGTTTTGAACATTGTATTGATAATGTATCTATATTTGTCGTCGGAGGTCTAGAGAGTCCCTTATGTATGGTAATGTTGAGAATTTTGAATATTGACAATAATATTGACATTAATATTCATCATCTGAACGTTTCTTTACGCTTTTTGTGATTTGCTACGAATATAGGAATTATATTCAATTTAATCATCGAAAGCGATAAAAATGAACTTGATATCTACGGAACATCGCGATCTGTACTACCGAGCGTTAAGGGGTTTATCCATAAACGCTGTGGTTTATCATAGAGGTTACTGGTCTGTGGCTTTATCTGTAATTTAGTTCATGATAATAAAGATCACGAATAACCATATGTAAGTATGTAGGAATTTGAAGCATTATCTATTGATGGTAACAAATTTCTTACTTGCTTACGGACTAAAAATTGAAACCTGTTGATTTTATTTTAAAATAATAACTAACTTAATTAAAAATATTATTGTAAATGTAATATCTTTTAATACGTGCAGTCGAAGCTTCGAACAGAAAATCAAGAAAACGAAAGATTTATTGATCACGTTATGGGAAAAGAAAGAATTAACAGAATTGTAGCGACAGAAGAAGAGAAAGAAAAAGTAACAGATTAAGTTAAACTTTCATTTGTAAGAGAGGAAATGGATGAACTAGCTAAACAAGGTCAACTTTTTTAAGGAAGAAGAAAGGCTGTGATAAAAATTAAGTTAAAATTAGACTTTGATTGACTTTCTTTCTTCTACAAATGTCGATTAAATGTAAACTTTATAAGTTAACTTAAAAACATTATATGTTTTTATGTTTGTAACACATATTCTTACCTAGATTTCAAATTGTCTCCTGTTTCATTTCAACTATTTATCACGTTTCATTTTTAATGTTATGATACACAATATTGACGCATTGTAATGTGAATTTCATATTAAAGTAGAACAATCAGATAATAAAACGCACGAATAGCAAAATGTTCGAGTAGTAAAATGTTTAGATAATAAGTGTTGTAATCGAGTATCTATTATTATTCTAACATATAATATATTTAATATAAATAGTTCGGGTTTTATACAACTGTACCACTACATAATCTCTGCATTCAAATTCGAATATTATATCATATATTGCTTTTGTTCAACTTAATCCTAGTTTTTATTAAATAGAGTATATTTTATAACTTGACCTGTTATTTTGTGCTAAAAACGTCGCATAAAACGTTCTTATCCGAAATCGTAAGCTTTTCACGGAAATTACAAATTATAGATTATATTAGGTCATCCCATAAGTTCGTGTCGTTTTTCGAGCGGTTATATATGTTGAGATTGTTTACATACCTTTCAGTTTCATGAAAAAATGTAATCCCCCTCTCGTTGTACAACTTCTTCCCATTTTTCATTATTCCGTCTCGATAAAAGTTCTCTTGTTTTTCTGTAAAATATGATATGTATACACAAAGGTTGGCACGAACTTATGGGATGACCTAATATTTCCATTGATTCTGAAATATTATCTATCGAAAAATAAATGAATATATCATAAAACATTAAAAGTAAAATAATTTTAAAATGACAGCAAGAGAAGCTTTCCAATTATTCGAAAATTATTTGACAAATTTTTATTTGTGTTTAATTATCATCTATAAACGTCTTTAATTTTTCTTAGTTCAAAATATTTTCCAATCTCCCATATTAATCCGTGCATGCAATTATTTCTATCACAAGTAGTTGAAGAAAAAGGCAGAAATCCCATAATGGGTACATTTTTTCCCAAGTGGAGTTATGTCCAAGATTTCAGGACTTTTATCTCTTTTCAAATGAAATCGCATATTTGTTTCTAACTGGGTGTACAGTGCACTTTGAAATAGTTTCATTGACCCTAGTCAAGCCCTAGTTCTGAGGTTATTTAGGGTTAAACAAAATTTACCTCCGTTGAACAGACAAAAGATGTTCTTCATAGTTGTGAATGTCATGTGGCCGTGGCACGAACTTACGCAAATGTTGTTGGTTATAGACAGCTGTGTTTACAAATACGGAATATGCATTGTTAGGCTCTTAGGCTGCAATTGCTTCACACTCAAAACACAGTAAATTGTATTTGAAATTATTTTTCCAATAGCGAATAGAGTTTCAGAGATTAAAGTGTGACGACGCGACGTGTATATGCATTGTAAATAGTACTTGCCGCATCTAATCGGACACAAAAGGCTGCATCTACCTGAACAATAATATACTTATTCTCGTGTTGTTGGTGATTAATTACGTTAAATTAATTCCTTCTTCTTATAAAGTATAATAAAATACAGTGTTTCTATTTTTGGAAAAGTTGTCTACGCATTTCTTACAAATACGCCTATTATCTTTTATTTCAAATTATCGTGTACCTATATATAATATTATTCCCTAATATTAAATAGATCTAAGTAAATAAAATAATTTGTAAATCACTAAAATTTCTATACAAATGGAATGTTCATAATGAAAACTTTTTGTATATATGATACACTTTACGTCTATAATATATAAAATAATAAGAATATCACTGACTAATATCTAATTGTATGAATCTCTTTTCAAAATCAGCACACGACAATAATATCATTCTCTCATTCTCTACACAATATTAACATATATCTATAACGTTATTATTATTGATTCTTTTCTATACACAAAAGTGCATAGTGATATCAAGTGGATGAATATCTAGAGGTGTATTAAACGGGGTTAGGTGCGGTCACTGAATGTGATGTCCATAGTTCCGGGTATCTTTATCAAAGAATACCAACGAGATAGTTTTTTTTGGTAACCAGTCTGGTCTTTGCATATGCGTAAGTAAATATTAGCGGAGGATGATGAGGGTCTCTGACCATTTCCTCCCTTCTTTTTCCTGTCTCTTTTCACGTGGCCATTCTCACGTTGACCACCCTCGACATAGCAATCCGTTCATTCATTTCAGCTTCCGTTGCGACGTCATTCTGAAACCCTGTCTTTACTTGTGCTCTGGTCTCAGAACCCCCATCAAAAACCTTTCTCTGATGTTACTTTCATTCAAACAGATATCCAAGACAAGTCCCTCCTTACCTCAGGGGTAAAATTTTTCAATGCTCTTTTTCGTTTCATAACCGAATCCCATCGGGTGTCATATATATTGCGATTATAAGCAAAATTATTTCACGCAGATATGTATATTTATTATACACATCCAATTAAAAATAATTGTTAGCGAATAGTCCATGTTGGAGGTAATCATTATCAGTGAATTGTTATTTTAATTAGATGCATTGTCAAAGATATTCGTTTTAAACACTTGAAAAGCACTAAAATCAATCGTTATTCATCAATTGTCACTCTAGACGATCTTCGTACATCAGATAACCGTCTTATACGTTGTCATACATCTTTTCTAAGATTTAAGAAAATGGATTTAAGCGATGGTAGATTGAAATATATTTTAGAAACTAAAAATTATTTGTTACATATTTTGAAGAGATTGATGAAAAATGATGCCATCATTAATAAATGTTCTAGGGAATGTTAAAGAACTACTTCAAGCTAGTTAAACTAATTTTATTGGTCGTACTGTCACATCTTGTTCGATATATATTTTAGTTTAACGTTATTGGTAAATATAAATAATGACAACACTTGTATGATGAATGCAAACATTGCAATAAAGTGTCAGTATTCTTGCTGTATATTCTGTAATGTTTCAACTTTCGTTTGTACGTTAGACGCTTCTGACTTCAATGATACGAAACATGTCATGAGAAATGAACTGCTACTGCAGTCATATAAAAGGAAATATAAGATACAAGAAAAGAATTTCCTGGACGTAATGTGAAATTTTACAATTGTTTATCAAATAAATTCATATTATTCCCACTAGGTGGAAATGAACAGTATCCATATTTTTATTTAAATATAATATATTTAATATAAATATTAAACAAAACTAGTTCACTATCTTTACTTTTGAATCCAGGAGATCATCCATATACAACGAAGGTAAATTTTAATATGTTATTTTAATTTATTGCAATAAATATAAGAAGGATATATAATACAACTTATTGTATTATGCCCTGCATGTTGCTTTGTAATTCGTAAACAGTATGAAAAATCTTATATCTGATATACAAAAATTTTATTTTTAATTTCCATGAAAAAAATTGATGAATGTAAACTGCTAATTTTTCATTGTATTAATCCTCCGCTAATTTTATACATTTTCTGTCAAGAGGCAAATCAAGTTCGAAAAACAAGAAACCAATGAGAGTTAAGATTTCAATTATTCAATCTGCAGAAACCTAACAGAATCTACCACTCAATGATCCAACAACCTAGCAATTAATATACTATTATGTCTATCAATTACATAACAGCCCCCTATATGTCAAAGCATGTATATGAATGGCAGTCCAATTAAACATATTTTTGACCCAGTTTAAAAGACAAGTCCTCAGGAACGCGTGTACCAAAGGGGCGAATCAACTGATCCCTGTGTTGTTCGTGACGCTATGTTGCTTCGCTCGTGCTCCTGTGGCACGGTGTTAATTTTGGACTGTGCTCGATCACACATCCTCGTCAAAGGAGAAGATTGGGATCAGCGATAGAGCTTTGCATGCGCCGACCTACTGCCGTTGCACAGTTTGCAGCGTGTCGTGTATCTCCAAAAGCTGTTCGTTAATCGACGTGATCACGCCGCGCCGCCGTGCCGCGATGTAAACTCGTACAATTAGTTGAACTTCGAGATATGCCACAGCGCGAATTCATGCAAACCTCTTCTTTTTATTTTTCGAATCGAATCTCGGGCAATTCCTCAAATCTTACGTCTTTGCCAACTTGCTCCGAACGCGTAAAGGGCATTTTCATCGCAAGTCTTCTTATTCTGTCTCGCTGCGAGTTTCCCATTTTGATTTCACGCGCACGTGTGCATAGTGCTTCATGAAGAAATTTGAACACTTACTATAAGAATTTTTTGTGGATGTGTATGTGCGTGTTATATGTATAAAGTATCTGGAAATTTTACTAATATTGAAGAAAGGCATAATTATCATAGTTATTTGTGAAGCTAGGACGAACTTATGTAATTAATATTATTAATGTTAAGAATAGTTTTAATAATATATTGAGAATTATTAAATCATTGAGTGTTCAAATAGTTCATAGATATTATACTATTGAAATTATTGATTTATTTGTAGGTACATGTTACATTTTAAGCAGCCTACTGTGCCTGATTGTAATTAAGGCTTAGTGTTGCAATCAGTATATTAGTATATGTACATATTCTCACTTTTTAATATATTGCTCACAATATTTATTAATAATATATCATGTTTAATAGGAGTATAATGTCTACGAGTTTATACAATTCATCAATTGTGAAAAAATATATTTCTACGTATTTAAAAATAGACATCTATAATCCCAGGAAGCAACGATCATAGAAAAACTGAACACGTTTGATAAATATGCACTTCCGATGAGTTTTCATACTACCTTTAATGTAGCCAATAATAATAGATAGAAAAACTTTTCCTATTTACTCTGATAATAGTTACTTTGTTAACTCGAAAGAAGATAAAAATACGTAGGAAGCAATAGCTAAACGCGAAGATAGTATAAGCTGAAACAAAATGGTCACTTGGGTATAAAATTTATGACGATGTAAGAATGAAAGAATGCTACGGAACTCGTTCTGCAAATGTGTTTGTTTTAGAATTTCTCCTCTTTTTGACTTTCCTTCCTACAAATTTTCATCTTATGTCTGACAATGCCCATTGTGTTACCTCGTGGTAACAGCAAGTAACGGATGAGTAAAGCGAAATATCATGTTTTATCTTATCCTGAATTTTTAATATAATTGACCGAATTTTTGTTTCCATATCCAAACAAAAAATTAAAAATATTCAAGTAATAATATGTAAATCAAGTAGTCTATTAGTAGATTCAATTAACTACAATTAATTCTACGTACAATATAAACGATAATTCTTAACATATCCACAATACATCATTTATAAACATTATAATACTTCAGGAATTATTAGCGACTTTACAGTAGTTGATATTTTAATTTGAAAATTTTGGTGATTTTATGTAAATGTATTTTTAAAGGAATAATATCAAGTACTACTTGGATCAATATATTTGTACCATAATTTGAATATTTAGTATACTTGAGTTTAATATCAGCTTTTAATAATCGTTAATGTTTCGCTCACCTCTTTACTGCAGCGATATTAAATAAATTTTCAAAGAATAAAGTGTACGTAACCTAAATGTGTATACCAATTACAAATAAAATATCTTGAAAATAATCGAACCAACAAAGAATGAGGAAATATCGCGTGTGCATAAAAACAAGATAGCTATTGAAGATCAAAATCAAGATTTAAATTCAAGATAAAAGACATTTGCATCAATTCTTCAAATTTAGCAATTTTCTTTACGAGAAATTCAAATTCCCTTAAAATTCCTTGACACCGGCGAATTAATCTCTACACAGATGTTTCTTCTATTAACTTTACTATTCTCAAAGAAATTATTACGACTATGACGAATAAATCGATAATAATTTTCGTTAATTAAATTTACCATGCTGTTCGAAAATGCAAAATTGAGATAACCATAGAAAGGGAATTTAAAGAGGACGCGATGACAGAAAGAAGACGGAAACAAGCACAAGACAAGGAATGGAAAGGGGGTCAAAATGGAAGAATAAAAGAAGGAATGCGAGATATTAGCGTAATATTATAGTAGAAAGCAGTAGAAATACATAACATCTCTCGAATGTAGAAGATCACCGAGTAGTTAATGTATCAGTCTAGTGGCGCGTCCACGTGTCGTCATCAGAATCGAGTGGCTCATTGTTAATTCATACACCTAAACGTCACCTAGGTTCCTCGGCGATTATGAAGAAAACTAGGTGAATTGATAACAACGGTACGGAGGAACGATTCATCCCTGTACGCGAACGTCGAAGGGCGCCGGACACTGGTGCGCAAGCGTCTCCTGGAACGAGGTTGACGACGCTGCACGGAATCGCGACGCTGACGGCGCTCACTTGAATTCTCGCCGCGTGTCCGTTGGCCGACTCGCCGTCAAGTCCCATTCGGAGCAGAGTTTGAAACGCGACGGAGCCGGAAGTAGCGCGCTTCCGCCACCAATCCTTCCGTCGTACGAGATCGACATGTCTTTTTAGATAACAGAGATATATCCCTTCAGATCGTTATACTCGATTCCGTCGTTCTTCTCTGTCATCGAGCTTCACGAGGTTAATTAGTTATTTCTATAATCGAGCTTTAATAGCTTCGATACATTTGGTCGAGTTATGTGGTGCGCGGGTGACGAGAAAAGACAGTGGAAATCGTCCGTAATTAGTAAAAGCCTTAGAAGAATATGTTGTACAGAGTCTCCAAGAACGATGTATGTATTTTATCAATCCGTACGATCTGAGTTTCCGGTAATGCTATTTTACTGCTAGAAGGGATCTTGAAACGTCGATACACGAGTGATGAGGTAGGAAGAAAAATCGGGGATATGGTCAGAGTACTTTGACAATAAAGAGAATACTCTATCAGAGGTGAAATAATTTTAGGATTTCATTATTCCTGGAAAATTCTTCAGATTCTGAATCTACTACTAATAATACATCTTCTAATACTACAACTCTCGAATTATTCCAACACGATTAGTGAATTTTGAAAATTCGAAAAAGTGATCGAACCTTTCGTTACCAGATTATTTATTAACTGGGGAATCAGTAGTCGATTCTGGTGATATTTGCGCCCTTTCGTTATCGCTGTCAAGTCGAGTCAATTTTTATGAATGAAAAACATTCTGTTGGGTTTCCTTCCTCGGGTTTCTTGCGGTGATATCATTCGTGAATTGTTAAACTGTAACGTGACAATTCTGTACCGATCCAGAACTTCGAAATACCGGAAGATGAAACTAAGAACTCAGACAGGCATGACAAAGTGGAACACCGAGAATTGAAGTTTTGGGGATTTATGTGGCCTACTTCGGCGTAGTCCTTCTCTCCAAGGATACACAAGGTATGTTACCTATTACTTGTTGCCTTTACGTACTTTATTTATTCCTGTATTATAATTTTGTATCTCATATCTTGAATTTTCATTATTTTGCATTCGAACGTTGTATTATATTGCATGAGCTTTAAACATTTCAAACGCATCTTAAATTATAGCGAAACAATGTAATATGTACCTAATAAGACACGACTTAATGAACTATGTTATGGAGAAATTAATAGAAATTTCTATTGGAACAGTGTATTAACAATACTCGGATAATTAATTAATATTCGAACAATTTAATTTGAATATTATTGAAAAGCCACTTTCCACTAAAGCATTATCAATCCTTTATCAGTTATAAAAGTCGAACTAGTCGAAAAGTCGAAAATTATACAACTTCATCAATGATAAAAATACTATTTCAATTTTATTATATTTCATTCGTAATTGGAGAAATAAAAATTCTGTATTATCGAAATTTATTTGCAGTTGAAAATATTGTCGGATAACTACTCTTCAGCGACAATATCTTGTGATATGTATGAAATTCCATTTGTTTAATTTATTTACGAGGCATTAAAAGCTTCTTTACATGCCTGCAAATTTGATATTCGATTCAATTTAACATATTGTTTTAAGCTTTCGCGATTTTCACGGTAATCTCCTTTCCCCCTTGAAACAACGAATATATGGTAGAACGTACGTCGCTTTGCTTTACTATTTGTGCGTGCGTGAAGTTGTCGATCGATTATTGAAAAAATTATACATTCCAACGATCATGCTTTGTTTAATAAAAATGTAAATTCATTGTCCGTCTCACTGAGAAAGGGGAAATGAAAAATCTTCCACGCGGAACAAAATGAAAATATTGGAGTTTATTCAAATTCAAAAATGACCGATTGGTACCGTGCGACTTTTGTGCTAGATAAAAACTCCGATTTTCAATGGTGCCAACTGTAATGTGGATGGACTCAGAACCATTTATTCCACTCAACCAAGCGATATCCAAACTATGATTGACACAGTTAGAATAGATAGAAGGAATGCCGTGACAAAAAAGGGTGTCATTTTGGTTTGGCTTTGATGTTTATATCGATATCGTGGTTTATTTTAGAAGATGAGTATTATATAGAAATCTATAATTGAACGCAATCTAATACCAAGATATAATTCGTTTATACATTGTAGAAATATTTTCATATATCATACGTTTGGAATTATTACTTCAAAAGAGATAATTTTATATTTATTATGTAGATTGATTATTCGAAAGAATATTTTTTTTTTGATTATTTAATTTGTACTTTACAATTTGTCCAGCTGGATATTCGGTAAATTTTCCTAGCTTTATTGCTAAATAATATGTGGGTGGCTACCCCCAGCGGGATACCATCTTTGAGTTTGTCTATTTTATTTCTTTAGTGAGGCCAGTGAGGTGTTTTCTCTTTAGTCTTCTTTTTACGAGGGGTTTGCTCGCTTCAGCAGCCAGCTGGTTTGGATTCGAAAGAATATGAATTAGAAATCTAATATTAAATAAAGGGCCATCTTCGAAGAAAAATTATCGGTTTAAAATTGCTAGAACGTGATGAGAAATTATTTATTTAATTAAAGAAAAAATGTATGCATGATTAGAAGGATTTGTATATTGATTCAAATTTCTATGCCAGAATATAATAATATAATATAATATGTTGTATATAATAATATAATACAAAATTATATGTATTTCTCAAATACTTCCATATTGTTATAAGGATTTCTACCGGATGTATAAGACAAATTTTATATATCTAGATAATATAAAAATATTTATCTTTATTAATAAACAGTATTTTATACTCTTACAGAGACCTTATAGTAACATTTTTAGAAGGGTTCTTTATAAATACGCAAGACATACTAGAATGCGGAAATGATAATCTATGTATAACGGTATTAATCAAAGTGAATATTTAACTTTAGTTTTCAAAGCGAACTTGATTACGTAAAAAGTATGTAATTGATATATTGAAAGCTAGTAATGTTATAGGTTTTCACTTTCCAATTAGCACTTTTAAGAGATATTAAAATAAAATTACAGAAACGAAATTTCATTTTCTATTAAGTTTAGTATTTTAGCATGAGAATCGAAGGATTAGTTGATAGTGAACGCAAAAGGATTCTAGTTCGTGCGTTCTATGTTGAACTTCTAAAGGATAATCGATAAATATCGATTAGTTAATTCTTTGTGAATAGAGAAAGGTGTATTTGTATTATCCTGTCATGGTCACTCAGTTCAAAGAGTGATATAGGCCGAAATACTCATTATTCTAACTAACGCTGTTAAAAATTAATATTGCACGAATAGCTGTAGAGAATAAAGTTTTGCAAAGTGTAATGAAGCAACGTTGAATATAGAAACCTATGAAACTTCTTCCCTTTACGCGTATTATTACAATATACGATAAAATTAGGTTTCAAGGACGTTAATGCAAATTTCCTACTATGTTGAAAATATTCGTCTGTATTATTAAAAATATGTTTCTGCAGAAAATTTTCATATACATATGTGTTCTAATATCTTTGCATAATTAAATTGTAAACCAGATTAATTGATTGTAATACATATATATATAATGTAATAAAATACAGTATATATATAATATATATGTATATATAATAACAACTTCTTTAAAAATTTATGGTTCTCATGTAACGTTGAGTGATTACACTAGTTTAAAAAATAAATGAGAGGGAAGAGTATGTCGAGAGTAGATTAGTAGATTAGTCACAGTGATGTTTTGTAGTAACTAATACATTTGATGAACTACTGAGTAAATAATCGATAGCAACTGCGATAGCGATTTAATTACATGCTAGTGATACGACCTTTTTTATAAAATTATCAACAACTAGACAGTGCTGATGTGAAAAAAGATATTAATGTATTACTAAGTTGTTTAAATAGTCGCCTCTACATATTTCAACTTCGCTTTCTTACTCAGTAATAAATTAACTTAACAGTAATAAAAAAACTTAAGTAACAAATGAAATTGGAAAAATTATATTAAATTTTATTTTAGGTAATTAAAATGCAAATTCATATTTATATATTAAATGTAGATAATCTTTCGATATGTAAACAAATGTTGTTTAAACAGAGCATGTTAATTCAGCAAACAAAAATTCCTCTTAAACGATTTCCATGTTCAAAACTAGTTAATAAGTACAATTATTGAAAGGAAAAAGTTGAAATTAGATTATTGTATGGAAAACAGGTCAATTAATGAATGAATTAGAAAGTCTGTTCTCGTATGTACTTTTATTCGAAACGTTTATATTAAATTCTGTAATAAAATATCTTTCGATAAACTGGAGTGTTATAATCAGAATTTTATCGACAGATTCAGTGAAATCTACTTAACGCACACGGAAATCGTTAAAAAAATTCTGGATAAATAGTTACAGCCGCTGTAATATATCACGAAGAACGACGAATCACATTTTACGAAAGAGCTGATAAAGTGCACGCTACGGGCACACGCCACCCTTCTTGAATTTGTGTTTAACTTAATACGGAAAACCCGTCACGAACATCTTGAGTAATAAGAAATAAGAGCGAATTTCACTCTTAGAATATTTTCGATGTAATGTTTCTACATGTTTTGCTGAGACTTTATGAGTATGGTCAGTTTGAAATAATTACTTACCCTCGCACGCAACGATTAAGGGAACACGTAAAAGTTTTATAATTCCAGAAATTAATTAGGATATTAGTTATGAAATATATATTAATTAATTAAAAAATTTAATATCAGCTTTAAGACAGTATTATATAATATCGTCTAAAAATAATATAGTGATTTTTATTTTATATATGTACTTACAATGATGGAACAGGAAACTATGATTATTTAACTGGAACTAATTTTAAATATGTTAATGTATTACAACTAAAGCAACTAAATCGGTACAACTAATCAACTGCTAAATGTTGACATGACAACGACAGTAAACCAACACTTTCTCTACCAAAGCATCTCATTATAATAATTTTCGTACTTTCACCACACACACGTGTTTCACAGTTGTCCTTAATTAAAGATGGTCACCTACGCCTTTCCAAGTACCCACTTTTTTTTGTTTGCTATTTTTATTAACATTTCTGAGATAAAAATAGCTATATGACAAATATTATTATCTCCGAATTATTTATATATTCAACTTGTATTTAAATTTATTTATTTAATTAATATTAGTTTATGTAAATTATTCTGACCTAACAAGCAGAGTTTTGCAACTCGAAATAGATTACGAACATCAAATAAACGGAATATAGTAAACACGATAAGTCACGTTTTCTTTCTCTGAATTTTATTCCGATTGAATATTGAAGTGCACGGTCAAGCATTGAATCGATAAATCAAATGTTGAATTTATTTAACCTACAAGGACTGGTTTTTCACGAAAGTATTCTTATATTTAACAATTCTCAACATTTATCCGCTGATATTATCCTTGCGTAAATTTGATTTTTTCTCGCTTAAGTGATCAATAAATTTTAATAAATCTCAATCACAATGGGATAGTTTATTGGAAACTATTAATTTCAAACGGGGGTTCGTAATTTTAGCGTACAAAAGGAAACAATGTGACGTCAATGACAACTTTTATAAACTGAAAGGCGTCGTACTAGGTACGTCATAGCTAGCAAAAATGCTAAACATAACATACATACAATTATAATTAACTGCGAATATCTATGGCAGTTCATATTTATGTGAGCCAGAAATAGAGAAAATATAACTGAAATATTATATAAATTTTTGCATATCGTGTGCATTCTGTATGAAGAAATGATAATTATTTTCTAATTTTGATGGCTAGAAAGCAGTCTATCCTATACTCTATCTAAATCTAACGATACAAACTTTTTAGAGACTGCTACTAAATTTACGAAGTTTTGTAACAAGTGTTATGACATAGTGTTATGACAATCAATATTTTTGAAGCATTCAAGGTAATAACAAAAAGATACATATACTTGATATTAAAATCATATAAAAAGAAACAAATTGGTACTATATATGCAGTTGATTTGACAATATACCATGCAAATAAAATATGAAAAATATAATTTATTATGTTTTCATAAATGCATAAACATGCGCAGTACAATTTTCACCTCAACATGGATTAATTTACCATCTTGTATGCGAATACCACGTGATGATGTAATATTACGAACACCTAGTAGCAACAACTACCAGTAACAGTATTACTTTCAATAGTGATATAACTGTAGTCCTATTACACAAACGAGATAGATATTCAGCGTTCCATAAAGGAATAAACTGAATGCTATATCATCGGTCACAGAAACGTGCACGTTGAAACTACTCGGGGATAGCAATTACACTCTGTGTCATTATTAAAGCGTAATTCTACAAAATTGCTGTTTCTTAACCGTGACGAGTTTAATTGCATTTATACGAACTCCCTATTGGACCGATTTCTAGACAGAGAACGTAATACATCGGCTACGATTAAAGTGGAAGATAATAGCGCGAAGATTTCGTTTCGTCTTTTAGCTAAACGAAGAGTGAGCATAGTGCCACGTGTCACGGATGTCACGAATGTAAGTGAAGTCATGAAAAGATCAGAAATTCCACTGGACTGTGATGGTCGTTTGCGTAGAATACTGAAATGAGAAGCATTCTGCAAAAATGTTTTCTAATTGCAATGCTAAGTCAATGATTTAAGTATTCTCGGGTTAAATGTTGTTTATGGTAATAAAAGGAACATTATAAAATAAATTTATAACATGTTGAAATTCTTTTATGCGCAAGTAATAATCCAAATGTAATCTTCCCGATGAAGTAATACATAAATCATATGAAAATTACTAAAATTAATAAATTCTTTATATGTATACATTTATCATTCATTTATTCGGAAATATATTTTATGCCGCGAATGCAACGTTTTAATACTAAAAGAAGATTAAGTATCGAATAATGCAGTTCATCTTAAATTTATAGCGTTGTTCCTGCGTAGAAATAAATGATGAATTTGTCTAAAATACGTTCGAATCTATATAAGAGATTTTATAGTATAAAGTACGATGAATTTTTCTACAGATCCTAATATTATTAATTCTATCCAAGATTGTAATTTATTACGACCAATTTATTCATACAAGGTCGTGATTTATCATTAGATAATATCAATAGACTCAAAAATTGGAAAATCATCCCTGTATCGATGTTTGTGTTTAATTCGCAACTAGTTTATTTATCGTGATAATAGTCCAAATGGATCTCAAAAATAGTATTAGCGGGTCTACTGGATGGCTGCGATCTATTCTCATTATACTTATCTACCTATAATAATCGAACGAATTTCATTATATTTAAATAAAGGATTCAAATCGATTCCTCCAGGAGAAATAAATCGAATGTACGTAGTCGCACAGTGCAGCTACTGCAATCGTTGCGTAGAAATTTGTATTTATTCACGCTATTCGAGACGCGAAGAATAGGAACGTTAGGTATAAATGTGGTTCGTTCTCGAGATATTATTGGGTTGTACACCGTTATCGCGATTATCCGTTTTCATTGTTACATACAATATATGTTAAAACATATATCGACGTTGTAAAAGTCGTCTGACTGCTATAGTGACGAGAATATGCATTTCTAAATCGCGATGTAACAAATATCAATGTAATATTATTTGTATAGCTAAGACACTTTTAATAATATACATAGTTTTACTTTGATTTGGTTAGTAATCACGTATTTGATTAAAAATAATTACGTCAAATATGAATATAAGCATGTAACGAATAACTTATTATTAATGGAAGACATGAAAATGTTAAGAAAAATGGTTATATCACGATTTTTTGCAGAATATGTTATTATAGACTATAACAATATTATATCGTTATTCATGTTCGATAAAAGCAATAGGTTTATTAATATCAGAACTATTGGACGAATTCTACCAAATGAAATATCATCGTATTTGGAATATTATATTTCTTGAACATCTTTTACTTTTATCTCTTTTTAAAAGACAAAATTTATAACACGAGTGTGCTAGACATATATCGAATATATGATACTAGACATGAATATTTATTTTAAGATTGATTCTTCTGCCACAAATTATACGTATTACAATGTCCTATTATTATGTTTAACGAACCAGAAAAAAAATGAATTTCATTTTCAAGATAGAACATAGAAAGATACAGAAACATGTAAGACCATAACAGAAGAAGTAGTAGATCCTATGGCACAAATGTACAATAATGGACCACCTAAATCCCTAAGTGATGTTTAAAGCCGCTTAAGAGAAGAATGAGAAGCGTTTATGACAATCTCGCTTATTTGATACGCAGTGGAGATCGATGGCAATATGTTGAGCGTCGTGTCATTCAAAGGAGCATTTCGTTCGTATAGGTACTCGCCACTTCTATAAAAAGATATTTCGTTACTTTCATGTCCTTTACAGTAACTTTTCATATCCTGTATATCTATAGTCATATGAATAACCCTATTCCTGCTAAATTATCCCAATACAAATTGAATTTAATATATTCCAATAAATAATTATAATATTAAAATACCTTTATATGTATAAGAGATGTTTGCATGATTTTTGATTATAAAATATACTTTGTTTTATAAATATTTCTATGTTTATTAATGGAACTACCATTTCGCTGGAATATTTTTGTCATTGAGATGCAATGTCTCTAATACTATTTCCGGGAAATTTTTGAAGGTTTTACCCGTCATTTATTTACAAATTTAAATACCTAACGATGTATAGCACGTTCATTAGCAGTAACCTCTTCAAAACCTATATTAATATTACGTGCGGCGTTGGCCGCAGAATGGCTAAGTTTAACGTTAGAACTAACGATCTGTAATATACTAGAATAAGTGTGCTACACATAGATGATTATAATTAAAGTGGAAGAATGAAAATAGATAGACATATAATTCTGCTAAGAAATCAACTCTTTTTTCTTCTCAATAGAAGTTAATTCCGCCAAAATTACCTTCCGTCAAAAGCGCTTGTTTTTAGATATCGCAAAAATAAAAGATCTGAAATTCCTCATTTTGACGTTCTGATAGTTTTAGCGTTAAATTTACAAGAAGAAATGGCACGAGTTTCAGGCACATTTATTGTAACTTTTCAAAGAAAATTCTACAAAATTCTCAACGCTATTTCAAACGAAAGATATACGAAACAAAAGAATATAGATCAATGTTCAATTGTATGTAACTTATACTGCAGAAAAGGAACTTAAAGAGTATTCAAACGAACATTTCATATCATGTTACAGCCGAATATTTATCTCGACTGTCACCCGTGAATATGACAACAATCTTTAATGTAATATTTTCAAAAGTAATCAATTACTGTAAAATTTGTCCAGACTGAGCATAATTTTCGATTATTTTCGATCATTTCACGCGTGAATGACAGTGAAGCAAAATAATTACTGGTACACGCGTATGTGATTGATCGAGATCTAAGACGTTAATCGTGCATGTCAAGCAATATTTGTCCGATCTTTGATCAGATGCACCGACCAATGAAAGAAGGGAGAAAAACGAAACGATCGATTCAGATTAATCGCTGGGAATCTCATTAAAGTCGACAGGAAGGGAAGAAGCGTCAAACTAGGTTTATCGGCAGTTTTTTCTGCTCTTGGGAAAATATATTTGTATAGTTATATATCGATCTAATTCCAAGCTGCAGCGACTTTCATCTCCGCTGTCGAGGGATATTCAATCAGCTGACTGGAAGCGGCAACTTCCTTTGCTCCAACTAAATAGTGAACACTTTTCACTACTCGTGCAAAGCCAAATTATCTTCTATTTAAACAGTGTCTGAAAATTTTACTCGGGAGAGACGATAAGAAAATATTTTCTAACGCGTCTTATATATTGTCGGTTAATAGATGATCTCCAGTAATTAAGTTCCTTCTGGTATTATAGCGGAAATTTTAAATTCGTTGTAGGATTGATTAATCGAGATATCAAAGCCTAAAGACCCAAAATTAGTCGATATTATCAAATTAATTGAATTATTTTATTCTTTTATTGTTCTTCAAGTTGAAGAGACAATTCGATATTCGTAAATGAAATAAATATGAATTTTATGCTATTAATTTACTGCCTCATAATTGATCGAGTGGCTGATTAGATATTTGTAAATGCAGGGAATATAAAATTTTGTGAAGATACAAGATACTCTGTAACAGTAACTGGTGATGCAACTCAAAGGGGGATGACTCTACATAAGAAAATAAATGAAAAATATAAAATGAAGCTTCTCCATACGAAGTTTTGCAAAAAGAAATTCATTTTAAATACTTAATCTGGTAATTATACCGTACTTACAATATTTTGTTTATGTTTTGACCAATATTGATAAAAATTTGATTCGTCAATGTCCCATTTCACTTTCAATGCTGCGAAATCATTAATGCTTTATTATATTTTAATCGTTTTAATAATCGGAGTCAATTCATTGGAAAACCATCAAACAAAAGTTAAATTTTCAGGAAAACCATGCTATTATCTAATTGATTTCCACTTTATCACGACGACCAAACAATTTGAGGAGAAAAGAACGAGCAAATTGATCCGAGAGTAAAATAGCTCAGAAAGATATTAATTTATGCAATATATCTTATTGCCATTTAACTGGAAGGTATATTTCGTTTAATTTATGCGTATGCATAATTCATATCGTCGAAGATCGGAGCAAACGACTAAACTACTTTTAATCGAAAATCCATTTTTCACTGTGAATCTATATCTTTAGAGTTACATTGGAGTACTGTTAATTGGTAATCGATGTGTCATCATCAAGCAACGCGCATGTAGTAGCGTCAGTATTCGAAAAACAAAAAGTGAAAAAAGAAAAAAATAAAGAAGAGTGAATCGTAACTGTGTGGAGACAAGAACTGCCGGTTGCAAATTGTTTGAAATCCGTAGACGGAAAGACAAAAACGGGCAGGAACAATCAGGAGGAAAAACCCGGAGGAATTGTTCGTGGATTTTCAAGCTGGTCCAAAGCTCTGCTTAGCTGTTCGTATCATTTGAAAAAGCAATAAATTCGAAACGAATTACCCACAATGCTATCGGAACGCGATCGTTGCCTGATTCGTTGGTTCAATTGTTCAGAATGATTCGTCACGTACGTATAGGATTCGACGTTCGCATGCTGTATGCTTCGCTTGTCCATGGGATAGACTTCGTGCGTAACTTCCCAGATATTCTGAATAACATTTTAATCCGTTGATCAATATTCTGTGGGAAAATTTAACGCGTCAACAATATTGGTTATACATGTACTATTAATTTTCTATAAAATTGAAGATATAAGCTGCACAAAATAAATACGAGATAATCATTTTTAATTTTTGTTACTTTCATTTTTATTCTACTTAATATCGATGTGAATATTTAAAAAAAAAGATTTCTATTCGTTATTAAGTTGGTACTGTTAAATTGTTGTATTAAATTTGATAAGATGGGTGAATGGTTAATTATTTCAAAATAGCAGGTAGTACTAATACAGAGAACGGAAAATAGAATTCGATTTTGAATGCACTTCTTGTGTGAGTCTAAACTAGGCCGCAGTGCAGTAGAAGCTTCTCGCAGTATTACCACTGCTTTTGGAGAAAATGAGTATACTTCGTGAATGAACAATTCGACGTTGCTTCGGAAAATGTCATGTTAACGATAAAGATCCATAAAATGAACTCCATAGTAGTTGCCCTAAAAGTGTGATTATGAAAACAGTGTCATATACAAATTAAAATTGTAATTGAATATGCCAAAATATGGCTAAATTAAATCTTCATTCGAAAAAAATTATTATTAATATTTTGTAATTCATAACAGGTATTATACAGTATTTTTTCTGAAAATTAGAAAAGCAGTGAACACAAAGGAATATGGTATAGAAATGCAAGAAACCAAAAATATTCGAAATAATACTGTGAGCCATTTTAATAGTTATATATATTATAAATGTACTTAAATATTTTAAATAAAATATGCAACAATCTCCTATAGATTTCTCTAGCTTAATATCCTCAGGGAGGAAGAAGAGTTGTTCCTGACTGATTTTAATTTGACTTGCTCGACCACTGGTTTGCGGTTTATGACTTTATATCATTAAGCTACATATTCCCGAAATTTCCGACTTGTCAGGCTCTTCTCACTTTCCGTAGCCGAGGTCTTCTCCCCGTTCCATTTTCATTATCTCTCGTCCGTTTCACATCGGCTGCACACAGAGGCACGACATGTACCACGAAAACTCGTTTGACCCTGCGCCCAAACACCGCAGCTACGATCTGCAAGGATGAGAAGAAAAAATATTTGTATCGTTCACTGGCATCCGGACGAACGTGACGTGTGCACAGATAAGACGTGCGGTTAGATTCTGGTCTACGATATTTCTGCTGTTTGACTAGTGCAAAATGAAGCATGGAATATTGAGGGTTGAAAGATGAGGGAACGAGGGATAAGAAAATATATGCCCCTTTAAAAGTCGAATGTTACCGAAAAAAACCTTTAAGGAAATAACGCGATATGATAGAATTCTAGTCACAATAGAATTATCCGATCTGATACAAACGCGCTGCGATATATCTGCGATCTTTATACATAAAAAAAAAAAAAAAAAAAAAAAAAAACGTGAATATTAAGAGCGAAAGTAAAGCGTAACAAAATTAAATTGGATTGTTAATTGAGAATTTTTATATGAAAAATCTGTAGAAATCAAATGTTTTTATGAGAAAAGCAATTTTTAATACATTTAATAGAGTCATCGTATATATCTTCTTGTACATTTACTTTTATTTGTTTTTATTACAAGCAATCAACATTGCAATCTGAAAATAGGCAGTATTACTATAATAATCCAATGTACATACCAGAGGTAATTTATGTGTATATAGTCAAATTAGAGCGAAAACAGGAAAGCAAAAATTTCGTTAAAATCTTATGCATTCGAAGGAATACTTATGAGATCGCACTAAATAAAAGTGGCCGAAGTAATTTATGTTATTTTTCTATGTATTATAATTTCGTGTTCAAGTATAATTCAGAATGTTATGCTGTACAATATGTTTTTTTTATGAATGGTAGCAAATTACGAAGGTCAAGTGAATCAAATGCACAATCATTGCGTGTTGCATGAAATTCGGTTTATTCTATTGCGAAAAGAAAACAATTGCATGATGTAGGGCTGTTTGTAAAAACTCTTTTTTCTTAATACATTCTTGTATACTAATTCTTTGTTTATTAACGTATCTCACGTATTTGTTTTTTGTAGAACATTTTCTGAAGTATATTCTAATATTTTCTATCACTGATTTTTCATATTTACAAAACATTTTTTCATATGGAGGAATTAAAGTAATTCACAGTTTACGTACAAACGTTGGAATCTTTCTAAAAATTGTTACCTTAATTTACTCTTTCTTCTTGCAATATGGGATCCAAATTTTATGCCTTTGGTAAATTGTTAAGTCGAACAACCTTCAATTCTCAAACATCTCTTTCGACATAAATGAATATCAATTTAAACAAAGATCAATAACAAAGGGATCTCAACAACATTCGCAAATGAATTCACTTCAATTGGGTGTCCTTATCTGGTTTATATACTAGCTCTTGGAGACGAGCCGTCGGTGAAAGAGGTATTTCTCTCTAGTATTTGACAAGATTCCAATTAGCATGACCTATTACAGTACTATTCATAATCGTCCCATCATTTTGTCATCAAGCACATTATTTTTTACTATGTGATATTAAGATACGATTTGTATATGTAAACATGTAGAAACACCTGTTTTCAGTAGTATAGATAAAGAATAAATCAAACCATTTAAACTTTGAAATAATGCTTTATCTTTATTTGCTATCCTTCGCAAATTTTATGTACCTTCTATTCATATTTGCAGTTACAAATATTCTTCATCTGTATTTTAATATTAAATGATCGAAAATCTTTACTCTCTCGCAAATCATTATTATTAAACTGAAAATCAAAGTCCTATACTTGAGTGAAATTATTTAAATTTGAAAATGTAATAGATTACTACAAGAACGAATTATGTTCTTTTCAGAATGCTCAAGAGTTGATTGGGTATTGAGGTGAAGGTGCCAGTGGTTCTGGAAGTTACTGCCACCGTAATTTTTGCCTAGTGAAATGGAGATAAATGGAACAGACAGCAGCCTAAACGGCACTGAAGCTAATCGCACTACATCTCCAGTCTTCATTATTAGCACGCGTTATATGACACAATGGTGAGTATATTTATACCTTTACAGCATATACATATAATTCTTAACTGGTGATGAATTAGAAATACGTAAAGTTGTTAGTAAGATTCTGTAATATTTCCATGAAAATATATAAGTCAAACCTTGTAATTTTTAACGTAATCGAAGACTATTAAGACATTTATGGTTATGTATTACTTGAGAGCGAAATCAATGAGAGAGAATTAATCCATTACTAGTTGAATAGAATTTTGAATTAATCGCGATCAATTGGAAAGTCGACCTCATCGTGGCTTCAAAATCTTTCTTCCTAAGATGTCAGACAAAATAGAAAAGAGATAGGAGCAAACTTTAGGAAACCGATACATCAAACACTGAACTTAGATACTTAACTTGTCAATGTGCACGAAAGTTTTTCAGTTAATAAAGAAATGACAATACGTATAAGATTAAAAACATAGAACGTGGAAAAGATATTCCATGCATCAATGTTTGTTTGAAAATACAATTATACGTAGAATGACTAACATTTAAATACATTTACTTAATATTAATATCGAAAACATTTAATAGTTTTTGTTATTTCGAAGATGAAACTAACAAAAATCAGATGGAATTCTAAAAAACTGCTCTTTTAAACCTCAGATATCTTTTCAAACGTTAAATTGTCACTACTTACAGAATTTTGTACATACACAAAGTGAAAATATGTTATTTATAATATGTTATGGAAGGAATTAACTATGAAAAGTTGAAGAACATTTTCAACTTACTAGTGAAAATTTAAATACCTGCAAAATTTACCTGCAAAAATTTCAGAAAAAGGTATAAAATAAATTATGAACAAACTCAAGTGTATTTTGTTTTCGATTCGTGCAAATATTACGGTCTTTTTTTATTTCCATTGGTAAGTATTAAAACATGGACTATCGTGAAAATTAACACGCTCGGGTGATGATCACATTCATAATTCATAATACTCAAACGATGTCGATCATCACAAATAAATTGTAACAAATTTTCATCTTGAAACATGGAAAAAACTGAGAAAACCCTCTCGGGTCATTTAAAATTTCGCTTCAATCTGTAAGCTAATATACACAATGATTCGTAAGTTTTTTAGAAATATGATAAAAATTTCAAGACAAGTACGTATGGTTTTCGAAATTTTGACAGTATCCTAAGTCTTAAATCCTTTCACAGTATTATAAATCAAAGAGATTTCCTTAACATAAAATAGCTATCTATATTTTCGTTTCTCCCGATAACAACAATAATATTCTAGGCATGAAGAGAACATTTACTAATATTGTAATCAGCTGCAAAGTGAAACTTCTTGCATCAAGTACTACCGATGTGTATTTATGGAATAATCACCTTCGGTGAATTACTTCGCTCACTAGTAAGTATTCAGGCTGTACTTGGTACACGCGAAATTTTCGAACTGTTTCGCTTAAGGATATGAAGTTACGAAGCAATTTAGCAAGAGGTACGAGGCATTTATAAATCCGCTCTGTAATGGGTAGGAAAGAAATGTTGACCTACATTTTCCTTAATATTAAGCCATACGATTATAATACTTCACTAAACAATTTGTCGATTAAAAAATATCCGGATGCTCTATTTATCAGTGCATATATTTATCAATTTTATTAAATTCAGTTTGATAATAATAAATATATCACGAATTATTTCCTTCTTTAAATAATAACTTGTAACTTTTCTAGAAATATGATAAAAATAAAAAAATTCAAGATAAGTCCGTATGGTTTGCAAGTTGATCTAATAATTCAATGTTGTTTGTATTTTTAATATATCAATCGTTTAAAATCTTCAACATCTTTAATCATTTTTTAAAGACAAATAGAACAAATTTATTGTTCCAATATTACACGAAAGTTCTTCTCACAACACTCATACTCTTTCTGATTATCGAAACAAAGGAAACGAAATTGAGACATAAAAATTCAAAGATCTCATTTAAAATTAATTACAAACTTTAAACTCTTAATTCTCCAAGAAAATATTGAAATACAGAATATTGTGACCCCTCTAAGTTAATACACAACTTTAATTATTAACCAGACTTTTACTTTTACCGTGAAATACGTTTTTTCACCGTTGTGTTACAGACAGAATGATTGACAGAATGGTGACGGAATACAATTGCGTGTAACAGTTTTATATTCACACGATTTTGCATTCTATGTTCGTCTGGTTCGAACGGATGGTTTTTCGAATTTCAAGTGGCCGCGTTGGTCGTAATCTATCGGTCGTTGTTTCCACAAATGCTCATTATTGAAGAGTAATGGCATCATGTGGTTTCTCTCGTGCAGCCGATATTGGTTGTCTGCGGGCATGCTTAGGAAACACCAAGGTTGGAGGAAATGAACTTTCGCGGCGGACCAAAAGGAAGACAAAAATTTCTTGAGGGACTTGTTCCTTTTCGAGACACCATTGTTCTTCTGGTTGTGTTTAATGAGTACCGCTGTGTATGCGGTAAATGGGTGTTCGTTTGTGTCTTGTAGCTGTTAAAAGACTTCTAGAACTGGAGATGCATCGTTTTTGATATGAAAGTAATATATCTCGGAAAATGCGTACCTCCTCTAATAGCATTATGCATTTCGAAATAAGAACGAATGAAATATGCGTTTTTATTGTCAATTAATTTAGTTTTATAGCCTTTGCTCTTGTAAATGTTAATGTCTATTTGACAATTATGAAATAACTGTTATCTGAATCTATCATAAAATAATTGTTCGAATAAAACAATTAGTGGTAAAATTGCTCGTATTTTTTTAGTAAAAATCATAGTTATGCGAGAACAGAAAAATTTGTTGGCAGATAATTGTCCAAGGTAAAGTGATATTTTAGAAACAAAATTTAGAATGAATGTGCGTACGAGTTATTCAAATGTATTAATTTTTAACTATAACATACATTGTTGAATAATTTCGACTACGTTTTTGAAAGATAGCCCATATGCAATTAAAACTACAATACTTGATATTAAATTTCAGTAATATCGTTATAACGGCATTATATTATTTTTCGCAAATAAAAGATATGACTGATACTTTAAAAAATCTCCTCGCCGTAATTGATTTTGTTTCAATTTCCAATTACCTGTCTCAATAAATGTAAAATTTAGCTTCAATCTCATTTATTACTACTAAAAACATTATGTAATGATTGTGTACCTCTAACTCTATCACCTTACCATAGAATAATTAGGTTACGGGCAATTCATTTAAAACTGAACCTGCCTTCTACCATTTTTTTACGACATGAAACAATATTCCTCGATTAAATTGACCAAAAGAATAAATATCATAAAGCATGTAAATATAATTATTGTGAAAGCGTCGTTTCAAAAACTAAATATACATCAAACTGAATAATTACATTCATGTTACGAATATTATTAAGCTAAGCTTATTATTATCGATAGATATCAGGTTGTGTGAAATAAAATATGAAATAATAACTCTTCTTTCTTCTGTATTTTTAAAAAATTTATAATGATACTATAGAACAAGCTTGAATATCAAAATTCTCGTATAAATATTAACACATACAGGGTGAGCAAGTTTAAAATTTTGCACCAGAGATTCGCTTTGTCAGTTGGCTGTGGTCTGATACGACACATATACGGGTGAATTGCAAACAGATACCTACAACGAACGTTCGTTTCAAAGGACGGCCTCTGCGTTTTCCGATAATGCAAGCGGTGTACCTGTGAAAGGCAATTACTATCGAGAACAATTTCTTTTAAAGGGGATGCCTGGCCAGAATATTTTCTCCTCGTTTTTTCCTCTTTTCTAATAAATAATCGATACTAAGCAAGGAATAGAAATAGTATAGCTTTAAAAGTTACCCGCGTAAAACTATTTTCCTCTTTTATTAGTCTATATAACGTATATAATTATAGCGAAGGAATTTCAAATTTATACATATAATATATTTACTATATGTTGCCACGTTTGAACGAATGAATACTATTTTTAATCAGCCTTTTATTCCCTTGACCGAGATAGCTTAAACATATCGGAACTTTTCTGGAGCGAATATTTCAAATGAAAGATTGTATTTCAGTTAATATGAGCGACTAAGTGAAATTGTATTCGACGAACTTCAGGGAAATTGTATCGCAGCGCTTGTATTGCTGCTGCAACTTATTGTACGTGTACAATACGGTTATAATGTTTTCGTTTACTTTTGCACGTAATCAAGGGGAAAAATACGTTGGCAGTAAAAGTGTTTCGTACCGAATGAAATTCTCCTTCTTCCTTTCTTATTCTCTGTCTGTTGAATTACAATGTTTCAGATTGGGAAAACTTTCTAACAGAATGCAGATTTAATTTTTGATTTTTCAGGGATGCCATATTTTTCTTTAAACACCGTAAAAGTTGTTAATATGTATATTTTGCTGGAACGTTCCAAATGATTTGGAATTATGTAGTCCTGTACAAAATTTTTCATCGACTGCAACAGAACAATAGATTGAATGAAATTCTCATGCGATATCATTCAAGCACAACAGTAACAATTAATGCGTAGTCCCCGTGGGAATTCCCTAAATGCGGATTATTATTACATAATACCATAATACCGCACGCTTAATATTTCCAATACAAAGCGAAGATTCAACTATTGTAATATTACAATATTGCACCATATCGACAGCCTTAATAAAATTAGATTTATAATACGTAATTTTTCTTTCTTCTGGCGAAACTCCTTTTAATTTCTCTTCAAGATTTTTATTTCTATTTAATACGTTTAACGTAAACTCGAGCGAGGCTCAAATTTCTTAATAAACCTATCTTTATTTGTAACTAATTAACTACAAAAATAACTAATTTAATTGTTACAATATTAAAGGCCCGTATGGGAATTTTCGTGGAACTGTTATTTAATTATTAAATCATCATCCGCTGTTCGAACATGCCCGCACGTACCAGCGAAATATTTATCTGAGGCTATTGATTTAAAAAACATGTACGTACATCGTTTCATTTTAACAACTGAAATATGAATTATCAATTACGAATCGAGTATTACACACGATAGATTATAAACAAGTTTTAGTTAAAATATAAAATACCGCAGTACAGAAACTGTTCTCACGTTGTATGAATTAAAAAGAAAGGTCTATAGAATTATATGTTATAGTCGTTATAGTAATTCACGATTTGCGTTTGAAGTACTATTCAACTTTCAGTAGCAAATGAGATTTGAGCAATCAGCGGTTTTAATAAATCCTTTCTCATTCGCAACTGATTTTATCTGGATTATTTCTTGAAACTATCTATTATATGCGGTAAGATCAATGAAACACGTATTCCATTCCAATTAATCTTGTAATTCAACCTGTTAAATTTCATTCTTATTAAAGTGTATAGAAAAAAATAGAATTTCCTATAATCACATGCCCTAAACTATAAAATGATAACTCGTCCTTTTCATACATCTACTGCATTCTTAAGTTTTCTTATTGTATTCTTAATTCGGGTACGATAAAAATGTCTTTATAATTTTGTTATATTCACTGAAAAACACTTTATAGAATAAAGAGATCAGAAAATAACAAAGTCCAAAGTTCGAATTATTAACTTATCTGATTAACCATATCAAATATGCGAATTCACGCTTGTATACGGCTATTTCTCGATTCTTCTAGTCTATAATTTCGATCTGCTTGTATTTCAAGCATCAACTGCTTTTCAATACTGTATTATTAGCAACAAATCAACTGTTTGCATGATCCTTAAAGGTATATGATTTAATCTCTATATAAGAATGTTTTGCGAGCGTTTGAAGCATGCTGTGGTTGACGGAACGAGACTTACCGGTTACCCTTATTGAAAATTAATTTGTAACATCACTAAAATTATTTGAGAGAGAAAGATAAGATCACTAAAAATCACACGTCAATTTAGATAATATTTTAAGAAATATTACCAGTCATTCAAGACGAAGAACAGGAAAATTAGCGTTTCAAATGAAAATAATGTTGTAGCATTTATAAACAGAATTGTTTGTCACTTGACTTAAATAGAAATAGTAAAGAGAATGAGCAAATAGGTAGCGCGTGACTTAAGAGATACAGAGAAACCTTAGCCACCTTGTTTCTTCAGAGAAACACACAGGATCTATTTTTGAAACGTATCCTTACTTGCGACAAAAGGTCGATCTTGATTCAATGATTCGATAAAGAACATGTAAACCACATGCCAAATCCACCGGTTCATCTACAAAAGATAATAATTCCTACTTCTCGTTTACAGAACTCATTGATTATCTCTTCTTACGACTTAGGACTATTATTAGAGCGCAATCATATTATAAACGATTACATAAAATATGTGTGGAGATAGTAACAATAAAATAATTTGTTATTGTAGAACAAGTGAAAACACTAATCCTTATGAATGATAACGAAAGATTCCTGGGAATAAAGTACAAAATTTTATTATATTGTCTTTGTGTAATATCTACATAATCATTTGAAGAATTATAAAAGCAATATTCGAAGAATCTTTTAGTTTTAGAACAGAACATTTTTATCAATCTGAAATAATAAAACTAGTTAATTACTGGCGAAAGGAATATGGAATATCATATGGAAACTATCTTAGTTACATATATATTGCTTTGAAGAAATTATCCGTATATGTGTGTGTTGTGAAAGTTTTGTTCCAGGAAACGACATTTCATACGCATGAACCTCGTCTAATTAAAAGCATCACATATCAGTATCACAGTATCATGAAATATCACAACTATACGCATGTAGAAACCACACAACTTCTTTTAATTCGCAATAATATTCATATAAATTAATTATATGCTTGTTAAACAAAATTTATCAGACTGCACCAGTTTGTAATATTAACATTCGTAGAATATTCTTTATGTCACTTTACATTCTCTATTGATTCAGACAAACAATCTTTCTCAAACGTGCTCTATACACACATCACTAAAATTATGTATTGTTCTTTTGCCATAATTTGGAAACGAAACAGTGTCTGCTACAAACTTGACGAGTTTTGTTTTCCAACTTCGATAAAGGTATAATTCAATATTACAAACGAACAAGAATTCAGAGTTAGCTTTGATGAGAAAGAAATGTTTCAAGAATGAGTAGGGCAATGGGGAAAGTAGGCGTGACAGTGAGCTGGCATCGAACAAAACTAATCTGGGGCAAATTGCACCCTTGACCTAGCCACGTTAATTCGCATATCCCGTAGAGCTGAGGTTATATGAACGAACCGGTGAGTTTCGGTTGATGGGGCCAGTTGTTTGAGTGCGTGGGTACATGCTTGTGCCGGCGTAGTAATTTCGTAAAAAGAAGAATCCATGTCGTGCAACAGAAACGAAACACGCAAGCTACGCTCAACCCCTGATCGACCGATTGGACACGCGATACTGTCGAAAAATTTCAAATATTTGCGTGAGTCTATCGATAAAATGGTCAAATAAATGTGTATCTAGCGTTTTTGATAAGAATTTACGATATTGATTTATGTCATATCAAGAGTTACAGAAATTAATTTTTCGAAACATTTTCTTTAGATTATTGGTGACTATTCGCAAGAATAATCATTTAATTTCATGTTACTTTTTATTTTATTATAGAATTATACACAAATAAAATGTATCGAATTATAAAATGCTTCCAATATTGGAATATTTCCAAAATTAATTATTTGTAAGAATAAGAAACTAATTTTGTCTTGTAGTCTGTATTATTAGAGAAATGTATCCAAAATACACCAGCGTGCCAATAAAACGCTTCCAATATTAAAATATCCTCATTATTATAGTGGGATAATAGGTATTCTAATATTAACGTCCGGTAACGTACTGAATTATAATTCAATTGATTGTTGAATTGTAATTAAACGTAAATCCTATACATTAATATATGTAGTCACAACGTAAGAAACTGAAATGTATAATTAATTAAAAATTGATTTCCATATACGATTGGAATATTAATTGGAAAAACAGTGTAAATAGAATACACATGGAATCGAGTATTCCTCTTCGCATTTGTTGATTAAAACAATGTTCGTTTGTTAACGTCAATACGATTTCATAAAAAAATTTTAATTAAATTTTATTATAAAAAGATTAAAATATTAATTTTAATAATGATATCACTGACAGTAGTTATTAAATAGTAATTTTGCATATTTGATAACTCGTAGAATCATAATGTTAATTTTTTAATATTTTTATATGTAAATGCAATAAACACTTTTCTTAAAGAATTTAAAGATACAATTACATATTAAAAAAGTTAATACCCTAGTTTTTAGAAAGCAGAAAAAGATAATAGAAATAAAAGTACGATTTCTAAGTAACTATGCCTCAAGTAATTTGATACTATAAAGATTTGAGGGACCCTTGTTCAAGTCCAGGTCAAATACAGGGTAATGATAATGCCCTCGCCTTTTGGTATTGAAATCCTTTTTTAATAAAACTCGAAACTAATAGGGTAGACCAAGTCCTTTCATTCTTATCATATACAAAAGGCGCTCTTGAATACGGGTATTCGAACATTACCATCTTTTACAGATAACATTATTTGGTAGCGCTGCGTCATTTCTTTCACGACTTATTGAAATACGATAAAACCAAATACGTGTCCTTTGATGTGTATCATTTTCTGTTATCGTGAAAATGGTCTTCTGAACTTCCTTCGGAGTTTTATCTTTAGTATTTACAATATGAATATGCATATGCGCGCGTGCTACATTGACAGGAATTTTTTGTAACTAAAGTTTTACAAATCTTAGATAATCTATATATAGAACTAAATCACGGATAATATTTAATTGAAAAAAGTACTGAGATTTATCTAAATTTAACGTATTACTATCGATAAAATATTAGAACTATATAAAGTTACTATCTTGAAAATATTTTATTCAATAAACTTATAATATTATTGGATATATAAAATATTTTTTATAAATATAAGTAAATATAATTTATTATATTAAGAATAACTAGTTTCTTTTGAAATAAAACTGTAAAAAAATTTGTTTTTTACATAAAAAGGCCAATCGTAGAAAATATTTGTTGGATGTACATATATCTATTAATATCGTACAATATTTGTTTCTTTCTCATAGATAGAAGAACTTTTATCTATCATATATAAACATAATATGAACACAGTTTATACATTTATATATTATATTTACTACACTGTATAGTACATATTCTTATGCTTGAAGGCCGTGTATTCGGCACGCTCGTTTTCTAGAACGTATTTAGCGAAACATCTTTTTTATCGCTCTACGAGAGCTCCATTATGCTAGATCGTCAGATTTTCGTGCCCATTTCCCACCTCTTACATACTAATTCTCTCTTCAAACATTTTTTTTATAAGTCGGCTATCAGCAGTTTTTTCTACCTTTATCGACTATTTCATTATTCACAAATATTTCTGACTTTAATGATCTGACGAAATAACTTAACCTACATTTGAATTTGGATTATAAAAATAAATTTCTAATTGATACGTTATACGATGTGAGGACTATACTGACAACACTAAACACGCAAAAAATTTTGTTGTATATCAATAATTGGACAAAATCGATGAATTTCACTTTTCTTCACAAAACTCGGAAAAAAAGGATGAAAACTATCAGAATTAAGATTTTCAAACATACATGTTTTATTAAAGACGTACAAGGTTGAAATATATAATATGCTAAACCTCAATGCGTTTATTTATCGTTCATAGAATCTTCGTTCTAGTCGTCACGAACTTGGAAAAATCTTTGCAATTCCAATGATCTGCATATCATCTGCATGCGACTAACGACATGTAAGGTATAATATGATTTTCCTATTACTGAATGTGTGTTTCTCATGAAACTCGTTTCACCTTCCTTTGCGTAATTAAACTTCGTATAACACAATACAAGAGAATTTCCAGTGTACGTACAAGCCACTGCAAAGTTATAAAAATTTGAATAATGGTTTATAAAATCTAACAAACTAAATATAGTAGAAAGCAGAGGAGAAGTAATCAATTTCTCAACTCCAAAAATTAAAATTTTAAACCTGATCTACCCTTTTGTTTCGTATTTTTCGTTGATCTCGTGCATTGAAGTACGCTGACCTATAAAAGGGATTATAAGATTTAAATTATATTGGATATTTACATTTCGGTAATAAAATAAATATTTTAATCAACAATAAATAATGTTTTATAAATCTGAGTTCAGAGTTTTAAAATTTAAATGCATGTGGCATTTAGACAATAGTTCTTCATCAGGGGTTGAATTCATTAAAGTGTGATTATTCTGTTATTTGAAGATCGATTATCCAAATACAGCGTAATTTTTGCCCAATTTTATGAAATTATAATGAAATTTAATCTATGTAACATTATACGAACTTCTGTCATCAATATCATCGTTCTTATACATTCTGGCAATATATTTTTTAATTGAATAAATAAAATCGATAAAATTTAATTCATTTTCCTTATTATAAGTATTGCAATACTATAGATTGTGAAATTAACATTGGAATTATAATTTTCAAAAATATATTCCAAATCTTCAAGTCTCAATTATTTCCATCAATCAATAACTCCATTTCTTCGATCTGTTATATTTTGATTTTAAATCCACTAACACTTCAGCTTTCTTATTTCCTAACTACTCATGCATGACATAGTTTTACGCCTAAAACGGTCTTGAAGTTTTCATTGTTGATGTTTCAAATCAAGTCAAAGTCCCTGCAGCAATTCTTTTTTGAGTACCATTGGTTGGTATTTAAAAGAATTCTGCAACATTGCAGCAACGACACGTTTAAACAATAAATGTTCCGCGAGACCATCAACTGACAAGCCTGGCTCATTTCTCAATTGAGTGTCGAGAAGTACGAAAGGATGGAGGTTAAAAAATGGAGCTGATGAAGCGGCGTAAACAGAACCATCAGCTATTTGACTCGCGAGCCTGTTCAAAAATTGAAACGCGGCCTGTAGTGTTTGAATGAATTGTGCTCGGTTGTCCAACGAGAGGAATCTGCCATTGTTCGGGTTGCATTTGCTCATGCGAATTCTGTTTTATGTTCGGCAACAATGCATATACTCAGGACCAAACATACAGCAGAATCATTTAGTTTACACGATATCAAAGCTACTGTTTGTTATTATGGCGTGTTAATCAGTTGCAACCACGGTTATACCATGGATGCAAAAGGGCGGAAGTGGATACAACGGGGGTTGTTTATTATATTTTAATTACTTCTACACGGTTGGATCGCATACTGTTTTCATTCTTTTTAATCTGACGTTAAAACGCATTGACCGATTTGCGATGTTCGATTCAATATGGTTTAAGCGTCTGAAATAATGCGTCGGGAAGCTAAAACGGGGACGTGGACGTTCTTCAAACAGTGATAGCGTTATGCTTTTGTTCTTTTACATGTGAGCAGTGTTCTATACGGTATATACGCACGTGTGCTTCGCGTTGTTCATTTCAGACGTCGAATTACTACAAAAATACGAAATAATTGAAAAGTTAATATAATGTATGTAATTTATACATTAATTTTATTGACGTTAAAATTGGCAATATTTCGTTTGTATGCAGTAGATATATTTTTTATATTTTTGAAATGGTCAGTGAGCAAAGAATTTTATTTCAGATTGAACATAATTTGTGACGCTATGGATAATTAATAAAGGGTAATAGGATAATTAATAAAAAATTGTGGGTAATATCTCTGTCTTGTATATAATAAAGTATGTACAGTAGTTTACGTGAGTATGAAATTAATGAAAATTAAGGATTTTTTGATTAAATATTCTCTACTCTTAAACAAAATATCCTCAAGCATGTGGAAAATACGCACATTGGAGAATATGCATTTATCTATCTGATGATTTCAGTAGAATTTTAATTGAGTACTTCATCAGAAAAGAGAATTCGATCAATTATACGAATAAGAGCAATAAGCGTATATTTCCCGTATAAAGGAATTAAAAAGTGATAAGCAAATACACATATACGTCAGCAATGAAATTTTTCCTACTTAGGTTTGAATTATATTCATGGTTAAACTGTATACTATTTTTATTAAATTGAGCATGAAGAGATAAACATGTCTTCTGAAAGAATAAAACAATATTAAAATACAATTTCAGTTGTATATTCATTACAAAATGTTTTTCATCAATATCGGAAATGAGAAAAGAACGAAATTTCAAAATGAAGGTTGTTTGTATTGCTAAACTTTTAAAAACTATTTTTATGAAAATTCTATTTCAATAAATATTCGATATCATTTTAAAAATGCGTAGTTATAAGATTTCAATATAAAGTAATATCTACATTTTATTTATATTCTACGCAATTGAAACATATTTATGTTACATAAAATATGAAACTTGTATACACCCGTTTAATATAAAATATTATTTTTATATGAATAGTATTACGCAGAAGAAAAAGTCAGAATAATTCCATTGCGTTGTATGGATGTATATGTACGTCGCACATGCATATGACGAAGATAAAGCGAAGAAAAATAAGCACAGCACTGGAAACTGTGGTAGGCACATTGTGATGACATGGAGGATATTGATTTTCGAATTTTCATTGCGCCGTACAGAGAATAAAGGCAAAAATGCATTTTCTATGTTGAACCGAAGCGTATTGCTTTCAAATTGCGTACTCCAGTTGAGGTTCCCAGCATATGTGTTCGTATGCATGTACGTATGCGCATACATTGTAAATATTTAATTTAACCACGATACGGGAAAAGCTCTATACATCAATTTTCTTACGTTGAACACGAAATATGATTTATGAAAAAGCAAAAACTTATACATATATACCTCTTTGCTCGACATAATACAGCAATTAAGATTGAAGTAAATCTTTATCTTTAATTATGTCCTCCTTTCTCGATAATTAAATTATACATATATATTATTATTAATGGTAATAAGTTAATAAGTAAGTAAATCATCTTGCCGTCTTAGCAGAATGTACTAACAGAATAATGGAGATTCGCGTTGCCATCAAGTTAGAAGATATTTAGTGAAATTAACTATTTTAAGTAGAATGCTCCCTTAGAGTCAGACATATGTACATTCTGTATCAACCATTTAGTAATTTTAATTCAACTTCATTCTGTTTAATATTTTCTATTCAACCTGAAAGAGCTAACTTTTCTGTGCTCACTGAAAACTGTTTATTATTATTTTATTTAAAACAAAATAAAACATATATACGTAATGTAAAAACCTTTACCTTCACTAAAATTGACCTAAGTTCTCTGTAACAAAAAACAAAATAATTTTCGATATATATTGAAATTGTATATATATATACAAATACATATAGTTCCTGTACGCTATTAACTTAGTGAAGATGGATAAGATAATTAAAATTAAAAAGATTTTTTATTTACATTATGACATGAAGCAAAGTGTGAGTGACCATGTACACATACAGAAAGATTATCTTGTACGTTACATAATTAATTATAGAATGTATGTTTTTGCATTTGCTTTAATCTATCAAAAGCAACGAGAGCCAAAGAAAGAAAATGTTCGTCCATAACGAAAGTAAGTTGATTAGTTAAACTAAAAGAACATGAAAATTGAAGATAAAGATTGTTATTCCAACATAAAGTATAGACTACGCATACTATGAATCTTCTTTTCTAAGAAATTGACGAAATTCAATGACAGTGATGAGGTCAAGAAGCTGCTGAGCTTAGCAAGTTTCGCAGTGTACACAATATGCATATACCTACGTATAATATATTCAGGTCCGAATAGAAAATCAAATGCTCGAAGAGTTTGCAAACTCTCTAGAACTCGTCACTAAGAATTTTGAAGAAAATATATTTCAGTGGATTCAAATACGTAGCAGGTTACCAGGGTTTATAGGAAACTATGAACGGACAAAGATGATCCTCAGAATGATGTCTCGAGATGTTCTCGACAGGGGGAAAGTAAAAGAGAGAAATGACATGGTGCTAAACCTTAAACCGAGGAAAATAAAATTCTGCCGTGATTAGATTAAATGATATGATTGTCTGATTTGAGACTGATTACGAATGTAGGATATTTGCACATTATAGAAATACGTTCTATAAATGTTACAACATACTCACAATCAAGTAATTTAAAAATTGCGTCAAAATAACTTTCGTAAAGTAAAAATACACGCAATTCACCGATGATAAGGGAAAATATGACAATTTTGATTTTCATCGGCGAATGAGACATTTAACGTTTAAAATTATTGCTTTCATTTGAAATGACCAGTCATATGAGATTGGGAATATCGCTTTCTATTTTTCCCTTTGATTCTCTCTTGATGTTGTGTCATCTCTTTCCGTATGGTAGAAAATATAGAAAATACACAAATATCGTATACCAATTAAGTAATTACGAAAAGACCTATTTTGGAAGAATTTATCTTCTCTATAAACTATTATAAAATCTTTATTCCATAATATTGAGTGTAAAAATATATAATATTTAATTCTTTCTCTATTGTCACAATTCCCATATTTTTCCCGAAGTGGCCAGAAAATAAATATATTCTAACAAAAATTAATATATAAAATCATTCTTCTTTGAATATAATAACAGTATAATAAATAATTGATTATAGATATTGTAACTGAAATTTTATTCTCTGATCAAACCTGGATGTTTGTCAAAATATTTCTTACCGCGCGCTATTGACTTTTATAGTAAATCATTTCGGCTCACAAAGGACTGCATTCTGACTGTCAGCAACGTCATTTGTCTCCTCAACTACAGCTTGAGTGTGACATTAGCATAATAGGTATAATAGATAGCATAGGTATAATAGGTATAATTTTAGGCAACGAATAACATCCCCTATCCTATTTATATTAGATCTCTTCTACGTAAAATCTTTAATTATATTGTGTACAACAATAAGTATAGACAGATACACAACATTCATGATATACGTATTCCATTAAGAGAACTAACATATTAGGAAGATCAATCATGTCGACTAGTTGGAATCTATGCCTAGAGAAGACTATTCCTAGATCGTTTTCTTCTGATTTTATCCCGATCAAGTTCCAGAAATGCGTGCCTCTTCATGTCGTGTCAACGATGATAAATCAACTTGAATTTCGGTCCTATAGCTGTCAGGGGGATACAATCAAGACATGAAAGCGAATCAATCTTTTCAGGTAAAGCGCTAGATAACTGACGATATTGCCTCGAATGCTTTTTATCGACTATATCTTTACGACCTAAATCATACAATATTGTCTGTAACTACTTTAGTACGTACTTGTTTCAGCGAAATTGCATATTTATCGATTTCATAGAAAATTCAAATTAACGTATTGCGAGTCTAGCTTTTCATTTCAACGTTAAAAGGTTCTAATTTATCGTTGTTTTCCAAGAAGCCATTGTAAAACACTTTATTTGCCTCATGTTAATGTCTGTTTTGAACTTTTTGTTGTACAAAGTTAAAAATCTGTTGTCTAATACATCAAGAGTATCATACGTTCCTGATATTTTGTAAGTTTGCCTGCTTTTGTTGCGAACCAGGAAGTTTTTGAAATAATTAAAGCACCTCGGAGATAAGTGTGAAATTACTCTAAATAGATTTGTTTCAAATTGCTCACAAAGATAATCAGTGTCTAATTATACTGGTGAACATTTTGTTGCAAGGACATATTCTGTTACAAAAACTTCATTGCAAGTTTAGGTTTTAACTCTCATATTGTTTGTAATATCAAGTAAATGGGAAACAATTTCCTATAATATATATCGAATGATTAATTGAATATGTATATTGAATCATTAAAGTATGAATTTACAATATGCGAAAGAAAATTATGAATTGGACATTCCGATGAAAGTTCGTAATTTGTGTTATCATATAATGAGTTGAATCAAGGTACGTATTTATATTTTGAAAGCTCTTCAATATTTGTATGGGAGTCTATATTGTTAAAATGTAAAATTTCTGTTTCTCAGAACGACATAATGACATAAAACGAAATAAAGGGCAACAATGGCTAGATTTACAATAAAAACGTGAAACTCTCTGAGGCTTGGGATTCATTTTTTTGTCCCTTTTTTGTTTCTTCTCGTTTTTTTTGTTCTGCATTCTCTATCATTCGTATTGCCCACTTAGCTTCTGTTTATTTTCTGTGAGTTGGAAATCCGAGTGCTTAACGGCATGTAACATTAGCTATCCTCTTTTGTAAAAAATATCCGTACAGAAAACTAGATACCTTTCACATTTTCCTTTCTGGTCTTCCTCGTAATCACATGTAATACAATACTGACCGTTAGGTGATTGAGAAATAATTGTCGAGTAAACTGAAATTAAAAGTAGCAATGTAAACTGATGTAAAGTGATTAACGATGAAATGTTCAGAACGATGTTTACCAATACATACACTTTTGTAAGCCATAAGTGGACGAATGCTCGGAAATGATTAAAAATTGCCATTGATAGTAATATCACACAATAAAGCTTTAAAAATCAATCATTAATGATTATTCGCCAATAAAACTGAAATTAGTCTTTTATAATAATTCAGCTTTATGTTCATTTCGATCTGGCAGAATCTCAACATTTCTAGGTATATCCGACGGAACTGTCAAATGGCAATGACACGTTGATGTAAAATGAATAAAGACACCACACCGTCGTCGCGTAATTACTGGAAATTGATACGCATACTCATATGTATGACGTATAGGGGAGCAATGATGTATATACATAGATCATTTCATCTAAGCGATGACAACATAATGTTCCCTATCAGCAATGTCTATACACGTCACTTAATTATGAGCCAGTCTTTGTCTTTTCATGAAACAGAGACGGAAGCAGACGAATAGTGAGAGAAAGAGAGAGAGAGAGAGAGAGAGAGAGAGAGGGAGAGAAGGTTAGGGTGGAGAAATGGCATTAAGCGTAACTTGATTGTTATATTCAAGAGATCCCAGAAACTACTGATTAATATACGATCAGAAACAAAAATAAGTGAATAGGTAGTGGACGTAGGTATCAACAAAGTTCAATGGAACTAGTATTCGCACTATATACATAAATTTTATTTATTATATATCACTATAATACATGGATTATTTAGTAAATAATCGAAATTAATATTTACATCTTTATATAAACAAGTCATATTTACGGTACTTTGTTAATAGCTATTTCTACTGTTCAGCCACTTATTTTTGTCCCTGACTGTATATGTTCAGTTCATAAAATGACATAAAACCAGAGCCATGAAAAATCTATGTATTTCTCGTTTTTGCAACTTCCTGTGCGTAATATGTACACTAATTAAACGAACGAGTAATCAATTTTCACGCTGAATTGTGATCAGTATGTCTAGAATCAGAAATACGTTACTAAATTAAGTATTATCAACTATTAAATCACCAGGAAATTGGATTTCCTTGCAGGCATAAGGATCCGTTGATGTGACGTTAATTATATTTGTATAAAATAGTTGTTTAGAATTGAGATTACAACTAAATGAACACCGACGCTCAAAGCTTTAGGATTAAAAGAAAGAAAAAAGAGATACTTGGATTTTTTAATGGAAAAAATATGATCGTATGTGTTTAAAATTTTATATTAATTAAATTAGATACGATCCAGAGAGTGAAATAAATCAATTGATGTTTATTCAATATGTTTAATAGCGATTGAAGATAAATTATGAAGAACACAATCAGTTTGAGAGTCGAGTTTTGGATTATGACTTCTGCTTTAAAGGGAGGATATGGCAATACAGCTTTTGTTCTATGATAAAACTTCAAATCCACAGATTGATCCATAAAAAACGTTAAAAACTATTCGCTGGGTTGTTCCTGAGAGACTTCTAAATTTATGGCACATTTATTCATTACCGAATTAAGCCATCGAAGAAAAGCGAGAATCATAAGGCGATAAATATTCATTTCTATTATGACGATATCTTCTACTTACGATGAATAGACGCTAATTTCTTTCAATCAAAAATTGATTAATGTAGAAGAAGAATTAGTAATATGTAATTTGAAATGCTTTATTATTTCTTCTTCATACTATATATTATTATATTTATGCATTATATTATAAAGATTTTCGTAATGAAATTAATGAAAGCTTCAATGTAAATTGATATCTATATAATCTACAGTTTTATAATTTAAGATAAACAGTAATTAAATAAGATTTCCTTTTTGCAGATAATAAGATATGATTTTTAAAGAAATTATATATTAAAAGATGCTATCGCGAACGAATACCAGGAAAATTGTGTTTATATAAATTTATTATGAAATAAACGACAAAAATGTGTCTTCATTGCATTTATTTGTTCAGAATTTAGGAATTTTAGTCATGGTGAGTGTTATACGCTTTAGGATCGACTAGATAAATAAAGGACACTATTACCAGAGTAATAGACTAGTGATAAGAACTTTAATACCCTAGTATTAAGAGTCGTGAAAGCTTGTAAAGGGTGGATAACAGGCAAAACAGGAGATTGAAGTACATGCAAAGTACGCAGACAATAAGAAATGTTATGTTTTTAAATGTACCAAGGGTATTTACGTTCAGCCTTGGGCCAATTTTTAACTCGTAAGGATAATTTAAAGTCACGCACATAGTTATCTCATTACTCAGTGTGTTGATCAATTGAAACGGAATTAACACACACAAACAAGATTTATACATTTTAATTCAATCCTTATGACAGAAGGAAAGGATCAGTAAAGAAAAGAGCTCACAAAGGTTGTGGAACTCACAAAAGTAACTAATTTTTTACTCCTAATATTATAGTGGAAATTTATTTGCAAATAAGAAGTATTGTATCACAACACATATGTACAAAATTTTTAACTATAGTTACTCTGGAAATTCTAAAATTGTTTTGTTTTTCCTTGTCAATTAGCCTAGTCTTACAATTTAAATATCGTTAATTGTTCTTTATTTTCATGTAATAAGTATGATTTAAGTCCTAGCAATATCATAGAACTACTTTGATGTAACTGTCTTGATATGTAACCTTAATAATCAATCGAGTGACAACAGCACAAGAAATATAATTTATCTCCACAACGAACCGCCAAATTCTAATCTGTGTAGGATATATAGTTTCATTTCATAACAAATACAAACTCGAACTCCATAAAATTTATGATGTATTGAAATTTCTTAGGGAATAAAAAATAATTCATAAAATAATATAATGAACAATTATCTATTTACTCATCGTTAACAACTTTCGAAAAATTTTCCAACCTCTCAATCAAAAAAAATCTAACATAATACACATTCTTCTTCATACACATTTAATAATATTCAAAAATAAAGAAATGGTAAAAATTCTAGTTCTTTCGATCGCAGAAATCCATTTTACAATATAATATACACATTTATACATATAATATACATAGATATATACATATATGTATATATACATATTCTACATTCAATCTATTGAATTGAACTACGCCACAGTTTGTATTTCTTGTAAAAGGAAAAAAGAGTTCTATGCATGATGGAGTCAGAGATTAATCGTACGCTAGAGAAGATAGAACAGATACCTCTATTTTGAAACATCATTGAACAGTGATCATGCGACACGGATAACTCGACATAGGTTGGCTACTGATGATAACATTGGCGGGTATTTCCTCACGACTTTCCGCCGAGGGTCTCGTCTCGGTTGTTGGATGATTTCAGTGTCACGCCGTGGGCGATCGTATGCCAGCATAGTTATTAAACACGTTCGTTCAATTCCCCCGAGCGATCAAGCTTCCCCTCCGTGGAGTTTACTACATCACTTCCATCAGCATGCCATCGTAACACTGATATTTATGGAACACGCCTGCCCTCCGTCCAAGTGTAAATCCGATTTGATCTCTACCTATATTAAGCTTCCAACAAGCCCTTGAATCGGTATAGAAGAAAATCGGCCTACAATATGGATCATCAACACCTCTGTTTTTGACAACACGTCTTCTAGAAATTCTCCATGGTACTATGGTTTTGCATTAGTCACGGTGTATCGACGTTTTGATCGATTCTTTCATGAATTCAGAATGGCTAGAGCAAACGATGGAAGCTTACTTTGAATGAAATTTACAGCTTCTACGTTGGTGAATAAATCACTGACAGCGATCGCGTAATGAACAAAACTAATTGGCGGTTTTTTATATTCAACACGATGGAATTCTCTTGTACATTACCGAAGTAATAGTTTGGATACTTTAAAATTGACGAACGAATTTAAAGTTAGCAAATTTGAACGAAGTGTATTTATTAAAATTATTGGATGTGGATACGAAGGAATTGATTGTTACTAGATATACGGTTAAAATAATGAAAATATACAAAAGCAAGTTACTGCGATGTTTCGTATAATTTACACGAATTTGAAGAGTCAAGGTTTTAATTAAATTTATTTCCAGCTTGTGTTTTTCATTACAACGGGACAAAAACATGAGAAGTAGATGCAATAATTAAAAACATGAGAAATGTAAATTTATATTATAAATTACTGTTACATATCAAGATTTGTAGCCGGGATCGCGGTGATACCTTAAAATTTGTAATATAACGAAACTGTTTGTTGCTTAGTGGTAACAGTAGAAAGTTTCTTACTAAACCCAAAGGAACCTGGAAAGAAGTTGCCGAATTCTTGACAAGTGATGAACGCAGCCTTAGCGCCAATCCTTCTAACCGCAGCTACGTCCAATCTCGGCAAAATTTCTGCTAACTTCGACTTTCATCTCTAGACTTCTGCACGCCGAATTTCATTTGCACAGAGAATGGAACTAAAATCAACACAAAACAAGGGCAAAGTCGAAAGGAAATTAAACGGAAGATGTAGCTTCGTAAATTGCTAAAAACTTGACTCACTATTCGTTCTTAATATACACATTTCTTGCTAATGGATATTAAAGTTAAAGTATTCTACAAACACTTGAAGAGGATTATTATCGCTATTTAATTATTTTTGAAATAAAGCGGCGAAAAGTAATATAGAAAAGATCGTAATTGTTCAAATATTATTAAATTTTTTTCTATTATTCCGAAATAAATGTACATACATATAACAATACGTGTATTTCTGAAGATATTTTCGTGTTATGTTTACTTATATTTTATTTCAATGTGTAATATTCTGTATAATTTTTTTTCTGTGTAACATTAAACATTAATGGAAAGTGAAATTTTTCTAAGCTTTACTTCAATTTTAGCAATATTTCTGCGAATTACATGATGTTGAAATAAGAAATTACCAATTCAAGGCACGAATATACATGGTATATATGTATATGTAGAACATATTCCCCTACATATTGTAGTTTCTACTCATCCTCACTCGCTCTCATTTTCTTTTATTTTTGCCGTTGGCAAGCTACGACCAAGCCGGTAAAATTCAACTGATGATGAAAATGGTAGAGTTTTCAAATACAAACAGCAGCAGTCTCTAAGAGCATATTTTGTCAGTAAATAATTCGATATAAATCCCTGAGCTAAGAATCTCCGGAAATGTGTACATACCCGTTAAATGATCAGATTTCTAAATCAAACTCAAAGACTGGAGAAAAGATCTGAATCCTTTGATTATGACATTTTAATCCTCTTAAGTCACAGTACAGATCTTGTAAAGGTAAAACATCTAATACTTCTCGCCCTGAGGATTTCTATGATGTAATCTACCAGTAAATCTAGCTCAGTTCCATGGTGTATTGATACTTTTTAAAATGTAGGATTTCGTTTTGAAGAGATAAAGATAAATAAAGATAAGTTGGTTTATATCGTAGTTTCCTTACTTTATGTTTTATTTATAAAAACAATACGAAGAATGATTTTCCACAGTATCAGTATCACCGTAATAAATTAATAAATTACCAAAATTATAAGAAGGATTGAAATAACATATTTATGATTATAAAATATAAAAAAAAATTGAGCTTCGATTAAACTTATCTATGAACAAAATGTTTCGTGTGCTAGTTTTATCCATCAGGGGCTGCATGAGATATCTCCTAATTCGAAGTTATTTATTTGACGCTTTGGAGTGCCCTAATATCAATTCTCAGTACTATATGTAGTCCTTGTTTAATGAAGTGTACTAAAATCGATTACGGGACAATATACATACGTATACAGAGGCCTAATACTATTTTAGATCATAATAGATATCCATGTAGACGTTGATGTAGAGAGATGTAGATAGTTACAAAGGTACATTATATTGATCAAAATTTACATAGCTATAAGTTTATGCATACAATTAGGAAATTATGTATGCAATATTTTATGCATCCTATTGAGATTACGATATTTCATTTCATTGTAATATTCGTTTAAGTAAAAATGAAAGTATTGTTTAAATAAAAAAATCGTCGTCTGATTCATAGAACAGATATTTTACTCCGGAGGAAATTTTTACTATTAAGGAGAGAAATCAGGCGGAAAACAATCAGCCTGTTTAAGATCGTGCTGCTTTCCTGTACAAATGCCTACAACTTAACGAAACGTTCTGTAATAAATAAGAAGAACGAGCAATGTAAAGAAACAAAATATCCTTGTTACTGTTGCAATCTAGTATGTTCTAAAATACTTGATGGAAAAGCAGAATGAAATAAAAAATGTATTATATTTATCTTATTAATCATACACAGTCGCGTAAATTCAACATCAAAGAAACTTCAAATGAAATGTTAAAAATATTTTCTCTCATAAGAGAATAATTCGATATTCTATAACAAAATCTAATTTCCTCTAGCGTACTCCTCCCTTCATATTATCAGTACAATAATTATAATACATCCATAACATCAGTATAATTGATGTAAAGATAAAAACCAATTAAAAAATATATCTTCATAGAAAGATAAATAATTTATAAAGTGAAAGGAAGGTATCGAGTGTGAATTTCTTGGAAAGGATGAAAAAATGAAACCAAAAAGGAGACGCACATACCAATATTGCATTCGATAATATAATATCGTCGATAGTAAAACTCCTTAACGCAAATATCTATCTACTGACTAAAATGAGAAAACGTGATTTGATTCATGCACGACATAAGTTTCTACGCCTACCGATCCGAACTTCCCGGAAAGACTTTTTTGCGATAACGGCCTATTTCTCTGAAGGGGTGTATCGCGGAATTTAAGGAAGCGATGTCACGGGAAGCTGTGTACTACCGAAGAAGAAACAGCGGAGCTGATATCACCCCTGCAGCTATGGGTTATGTATTTCGTGCATGGTGAGACAGGGAAGAAGTACCTTTTCAAAGACTGCATCCAGTTGCGAAAGAAGAAAATAAAAATAAGGTTTCCCTTGAGGGGGTCGCGAGGAAGTATCGTGAGATGGGGATGGTGTGATGCAACAATTCGTCATGGTTTTCCCAAGTCCTTTGGTAAATCACTTCCATCTCGCTGAATTGGTACACTGTTCTGTCACACTACCCAGATATATTGAATCATAATATTATGTGTCATAATATAATGGAGCTGATTATTCGATAGATAAGTAAATCCTTATAAAAGAATATAGTTAAGAGAGGATCAATTTCTATCGAGTGTTATCTTATATCTTGTCCGAGATATTACTAGATTTTTTATGGCTTAACAGCACGATGCACACCTCGATTTTCCGACAACAATCGATTTTCCATAACCACTTGAGGAGACCGTAAATTGAACCTTCGACATTGAGAACGTCTCGAATCCTATAAATCTCATAAATTTTTAGCTTACATCATTTCATTCCTGTAGATGTGAAAATGCAAGTGACCTCGATCTTTTATTGAAAAAGAAGTTTTTTGAGAATTCTTTATATTTTATTCTTTTGTTGGCTAAGTAAAAGGTTAAAAAATCCTAACAATTGTTAGTTATATTGTAATAATATAAAATCAATTTTATATAACTGTGTCTATGAAAGTAGAAATTTTAAAAACGTCAAACGTATGTAATGTTTCTGATTAACAATTCGGAACGTTTGAGCTACGATTATCGTACTGTTTGTAGCCTCTGTTCCCTCTTAATATACGGAGGATATAACAATTTTAAAACATTTTTTATAACAATGGCGAGCCATCTGCTAATATTCTGGGATTCGTTCGTATTCATCAACCCCTACAGTTTAAGCTCGGTTTCATGCAAATAATACTCGTGTAGGCCGTCATCTCTTCTAGTAATCCTAGTTTGTTCTAGTTTTTCAGTACCACTGGTGAGTAGCAACAATTAACGTGGAAGATAGTGAAGAATATAGATATTGCAAAATCATTTTCAAATCATCTTTAAAGAGTTATGTAGAAATGAAGAAGTAATCTAATTAAAACGATGGAAAATATCTTAGTATCGTAATACTGATTATAATTTTTAGAGGGTTAATTTCTTCAACGTGATACGAGTATATTAAAAACAAGATATATTAAATCATAAAAATATAATCTCAATTAATTTCTGACTTTTTCACATATATCCCATTGTTTCTTCTACCATTAGTTTTTCGGATTATTACTTCCGCCTCTTAAATTAAATGCGTTTAATACGAAATTATTCATTGTCATTCGATTTTCAATTAATTAAGCGTCGATCACCACGATTCATTTTACGATTAAGATCGAGTAATGTGAGAATCATTCTCGAACCAAACCAAAACAATAAACGAAAAGTTTAATTAGTCACCAACTATTTCAAAATTAAAATCACAAGTAATCGCGGTATTATCAATTTCTAATCAGTTCCTTTTCGAGATGCTTTATATACTATGTATAGATGTTAACTCAGTGGTATGTACAAGAGATCCTCTTACGCGGCTTTGTTCTCGTTCGCGTTCATGGTTTGTTGGTCGAGACAGAACAATAGACCACATTGACTAATATCCATATGTTTCTCGTATGTACACATAATGTATCATGAGCCATATAATTCCCATATTATGGTAATAAGAAACAAATTAGGAATGTATGTTCAATTTTTAAAGTTCATTTAGTTGAACAACATGTGATCGTGACTGGAGGGATGTCAAAACCTGTCAAACCGTGCGAAAGTGTTACACGTATTCTCAGAGTGGAACCAACAAATTCCAATAATGTCGGTCTATTCCTGAAATAACTGATTTTAGAACAAGTTATACTTTAACAAAAGAATTGAAGAGAAAATGTCCAAATTTTTAGCGAATAGAAGATTACGATAAAGGACCGTGACATAAGGAACAGCGGTCAAACCATGCGAAAGTGTTTCACGAGCTCTCAGGGTGGAATCAGCAAATTCTGACAATGCTGCTTCATTTTGATCGCTGTAAGGCGTGTCATCCATTGCGACTCGATACAATGCCGATGGCAACCGTTGTTTTGGTTCATTGCAGGACGAATCGAAACTGCGAGTAGCATTCACATAATGTTGGAACGATGCCTGTCTGCTTCGGTACTTGTTGCAGTTCCTCTCAACGTTTGAAATTCCTCTGGCTGCCCTCACTTTCCCGCAATTTTTTTTCCTCCTCGTTCGTTTCAACTCTTTCCCGCTCACCCCATCTTCGTATTGGTTCACCTTGCTCGCTCATCCTTTCCTCTCTGTCTATCCGTATGATCATGCCATTCCACGGCGATGATCCTCTGCTTAACAGGGCTTACGTAGTAGCTACCCTTCACCGTCCTCTTGGCACACATATATACAAGGGTGAATCTAACATACCGGCAAAGCAGCGTCGATTACTGTCCATGTATTTGGGCGGCCTGTTTACATAAATAAAACTTTCGATAAACTTCATTCACCTTCAAGCATTTCTCTTTTCTTCTTTTTTTTTCTTTTTTTCTTTTTAATTCAATTAAATGGAAATGTATGCGAATTATATTTTGCGGAGTTCTCGAAGAGGAAAAGGTCAAGGAACAGGTATGAAGAAGCGAGGTACTTGAAGTGAATGAAATTTAACTAGAACTCTCTTTTAAATATGGTGGATCGCGTTATAAGTTCTTGAAATTTCGATAGGTTGTGCATTCATCCCACACGAGATGCTTCGCTTTAAAGGGATGAAAAGCTGCTTTCTATAAGTGAATCGAATGGCAGATAACTGAGATGAAAGTTATCTGGTTTGCGGAATAAGGTTTTATGATATGAAAGTGAAAATTTGATGCTTGTTTATATCGTGAAAGGAAATGGGTTTGATAATAGAATTATTGTTTAAAAATAATTAGAGCTTTCTAAGTGTTCGTTTTAGAGAGTATAAAGTAAAAAAAAAAAAAAAAATGAATATACAATAAGGAATGGGGAGATGTTTCTCGAAACAAATGTATGCAACGAAGTTCAAGAATAAACAGAAGATGTTATAAAATATATAGAGATGTTAAAATATAATAGCGTATCTATATACATAGGTATATTGTACATTTAAGTTACTATAAGAAGTATCATTCTTACAAAAGTTAAGAAATCTCGATATAAGTATTTATTTTAACATTTAATTGAATACTTTAATTATTACTGTAAAGTTTAGTTAAATGGAATAATGGAAAATTATTATTTCTAAAAAGTTATAATTGTGTTAATTTCGTAAACTCATTCTCATGCCCAAAAGCAACTACTATATAGATCATTCCACAATTTCGTGAATATCATTAAACTAAACCTTTGCAAATTAAATAATATCTGACAGAATACGTGGAATTCACGAACGAATAGAATGATTCAGGCTATAGCACTTTTGACAAAAACGAATCAAGTTAATTAGAATATTTTAACAAAAGGCATCAGCGTACTTATAATCGAGAACATTTGGTGTGCACACGCTCCTTTAATCAAAAAAAGATTTTTCATATGCTCAAAGTCATTTCTCACATCCTACTCTCTATTTAGCTTCTCTCAAGCTTCCTCTCGTTGAATTCTCCTTTCATCCAAAGGTATTCAAGAGGAACTGAATATCCGCCACCTGAGTATCGTTCATTCGGTAAAGAGACTCTTGCGTAAATCCCTCAACGCAGAAATGTATACTCTGTCATTCAGTTGAACTATTGAACTGTCCTCGAAGAAAATACCTATAGTCAGTTTAAAAAGTATTTACACAACGAATAATTTCAGAAGAAACTTCGTACAACTTATAATTCGTACATATTACTATGAATGTTTAAGATAATGAAAATATATGAAAAACTCAAATATTTTGCACACTTTACCACGAAATAACCACGAAGAAGTGCTTTTTGACAAGTCTTACCTTTAAATATGCGATGTAGCCAAAAGACAGTTGACTCTGTCTCTGAAAGCCCTTAAGACTGCAGTACGTATACTCGTAGTTGACATCGCGTGAAAACACGCGTTTTCTTGGGCAAGAGTAATGCAATTTAAAAGAGTGGTAGAAAATTATAAATGGAATCGTTAATGGATCACAATATAAAATGCAACAAATACTTAACCGATCTAAATCACAAAATACTGGAATAAATAATTTCAGAAACGGAAACATTCGCCAAATTCATTTAAACACTCGCCATTCGTCATTCTTATTCGTCAAAAAGAAATTCAATATTGACAAGTATAAAGTGCAAAATTATTGAAAAATTCAGTGCCAATACAAATTTGAATATTTCAACCACTATTTTAAAAGTCACTTACAAAAAAATAGCTATTATGACAAAATAACACGCAGAAGAAGTTTCATAAATTAATGAAATGAGAAGGAAAGGGAAGAATTTGCAACAAAATAGAAAAGAATGTACATGAAGTAGCAGAATAGTGTCATTTTTACGAGAGTAAATTTATCATCCTTAGCTCAAATGGACACCGTACAGAGGTAGAAGAAGCAAGAGTACAAGCTTTTTAATGTATAGTCTACGATAAAGTATAATGGTGCTTTTATACATGTTCAGCCATTGTATGAATGTTGCTGGGCATTAAATGTTATGTACGAGATAATGGACCACTATATACGTATCTGTAAATATTTTAACATTCGTTTTCTTGTTAGTCCCGAAAAAATGGGAATTTTAAAATATAATTTGTTTTGCTCCAAGGGAATAACACCGAGTACACTATACCCCGAGTCACTTACTACATTCTTAATATAAATGGGGATTCTGTATAATACAGTCATCCTAAATCAAATTTACTAAACAGTTGTGGTATTACTTACAATAGAAGCAGAAATAGTAAGACATAATATATCATTCAAAAACATTTTTTTAATGATGGACGATAGAATTTATAAGAAGAATATAATTATTATCACGAATAATAGTAGCTTTTTACTATTCTAATATTTCACATGAAGCTTTTTTAAAATCTCTTACCCACAACGGAACTTTTGGGAAACCTATTTATCTTTACCTACCTGTATGGAGCACATTTGCGTTTTCGTTACAGACGCTTTCGGAAACCAAGACTACTGCAGACTTTAACTAAGTGTACTTGAAAATTTTTTCTCAGACCTACAATCTAGGTCACCTGTGCAATTTCACGACATCTTAATTACGAATCGCTCGTAATTAATAAAGAATGAGAAAACAATTATCTAATGCAACAAGAGTTTAACGGATAGTTTTATCTTAAGCAATTAATTTGATGATTGTTTACCACTAATGAACTAGCTAACTACTAAGTAATGAGCATTGTATCGCGTAAGGCATCTTTACAAAACACGGGACGCTCTTGAATAAAAGTTCAAGTCTTCGTCAGGAAGATAATAATTTTTCGTTTCCTTGAAATTTTTCTATTGTGATTGTTGGATGATTTTTCGAATAGTTACCAAGCGTTGCGAAGAATATTGAAATAAAGTGAATTGAAAAGTTGTGAGTGCTCCCTGACAAGGGAGTCTCTGGCTGTTCGACTCACGGTTGAATGACCTTGATGAGCGGGCATTACAACTCATTAGACAAAACGGATACTTTACCCTTGTTTCGATGCACGAGTTGCGGCAACCCATCGAGCACCCTTTCCTCTTCAAAAGTATCCTGCAAGCGCCCTCTTACCCCGAGCCACCCTCCTCGACATTCGGCTCTTACCAATACTCCCGTGCTCCCTCTTCGAACTCGTTTAAATACTCTCTCTTGTGTCTTTACAGTTACAATATCTTTAATCTTCGTCATTTTAATTCGTGTATTAATTTTCCTGATTAACTTTCGTTGTATCATTAAAAAAAAAGAAACATATATTCACTAGAAAGCTTATATTTTAAGTTAACAACAAATAACAAGTATTAGATTGATGAATAAATTTCTGTTATCAGATTCTGCTTATGATATATGTATACCTACAATTTTATTCTGGAGTTTTGCCAAATTGTCGTTGTATTTTATCTATCGAAATATAAAATATATAAAAAGGTAGTGTAATATTACTGGATAAATTGGATAACTTATATTTTGGGGGAGTATTAATCGCGGCAAAATTTTTTAACAGAAAAAGCGTTCAATATCCTGAATAAGACTGTTCTGTTACTCTTTTTTATTAATACACTTTCCCATTTGATCTCTTGTCTCTAAATATTCTTCCCCCATGCAGTTTGATATTTTTGAATATCTAGTATTAAGATATTAATATTAGTATTTAATCTTACGAGTTATGTTTATAATATGAATTTTGAGGCATGTTTGTGGTGAAATAATAATTAATATGACACGGGTATTGGGTATTGATCTAACATGTTTAGGTCCTGATACATGTACTGTACTGATATGAAGATTTGTTCTTTGCCGGTATGATGTTCGCTCGAAGTTATAGTTAATTACAGGTAGTTGGCTCCTCTTTACAAATCATTTCACTTGTCAGAGCCGTAAAAAAGAAATGTCGCCATAACGAGGACAAGTATTTACGAATCATTTCACGGTGGTGCAACTTGAAGAGAAAGCCTGCTATAACGAGGACAAGTATTTACCCTCGAGAACATTGAAACAATGGATCTCATCTCTCCCATCTTTTATTCGTGTGGCTTCATTGTCTGCGTTCGCAGAAACTTGTTCTAATAATCTTAGAACGATCTTATTGATTTGCAAATCTGATTCGAAACCGAAGACGTTCGAGTTAATTGTATTCGTGTAAACCCTTCAATTAACCTCTGGCTGGAAGGAAGCGTAAAATTTGAAGCTTGCTTCTATCAATATTTTTACAATTTCAAAAATTTAATTAATCATTAAATTAGTTATTATATTGAATGTAACGAAGTAGAACGTTGATAGGATCTGGTATGAATTGGGATTGTTGATTCGCAAAATACGATAAGCTATTTTTCAGATAAAATAAACTATTTACTTGTCTGAAATTTAAAAAAAACTATTTTAATTATTCAGGGGAAGAACAATAATCAAGGACTATTATCAGGATCGTTTCTGGCGAAAATTAGAGCAATAAAAAGAATTCTTTGAAACGTGTTTGCTTGAGTATATTACTCTTAATCTATGGTTTTCTTATTTTAAAAATATTATATACACTAGACTGTTTCACTGAATATGCATTCTTAAAAGGAACTTCCATGTAAAATTATATTTTATCTGTTTAAAAGGAATACTAATTATAATAGAACAAAAGTTTAGTATTCATAAAATTGATGTAGAATTTATTAAAATTTAATAGATGTAGGAATAAGAAAAATTCACGTAAAATTTCTTCATACCTGTTTTTTAAGCAACGCATCCTTTTCAGTTTTACAAAAAATTACCCGCTTCTATGAAGTGCGAGTTTATGGCTCATATACCTCATTACCATTTTCATGAAATTTAAATATCGCATTATACTCATATTTACAATCACATGAAGTTAAAATATTTTGGTATTTTAGTATTTTTTTCATGGAAGTTTCTTCTTCTATACATTGCTGCACTTCTTAAAGAAGGTAATTAAAATAAAAAGTTGTATATGATAGAAGATTCTTTTTATCGAAAAGTGTGCAGTACATCCCAAGAAATTTATAAAATATCTTTTTTTTTAACTACATCAATGCTAGCAACAATAATAGAAATAATTATGGTATTACAAATACACTACCAGCTATAAGAATTAATACATCAACTGCGATATTCAGTATAAACGCTTTTAACTGTACTTATATCCAAATTGTCTTATTACAAACTTCTTATAGTATTAAGTCTTATTTTATAATATGAAATACTAAGCAAAGTAGGAATTTTCTAGTCTCCCAGTAAATGCAAAATAACTGATATTTACTGCAGGCAGTGTGTATATAAGCCATTTACAGTGGGTTCTAAATTACAAGTATATCACTTAACCCACATTTTAATTTTAATTTTGGATGGTTTTAATTTTATTAAAAAAACCTATACAAAACTGTATGAAAAAGCAGTGAATATTTTGTAAGCTAAACTCATGAATGAATGACGTTAATCAGATCTTTCATAAACGTGAAGCTAGAAAATGTAAGAGGCAGAGGTATGTTTAACCCGGAAAAGTTACGATCGACTGGCTAAATTATTTAAAAACGAGTCACTCTCTTTAAGGCGCAGCCCATCGTTTCTTGCCTAGCGGCGACAGGGACCTGCGAGAGAGGAATGGATGTGGTTCCATTCATGCTTATTTCAAGCTCATTGTGTGCCCGGTGTATTCAGCCTTTGACTTGCTTCTCGTGTTGCCACTGCAGCAATGTTTCATAGAGAGCAAGAGGCATGTGCATGTCACTAGCTAAAATCAGGAAATATCGCTGTCACATTTTCTTCGATGCTAACGAACATTACTAAAGAAGTAACGCCCTTACGATTCGATGATACCTCCTAATGCCTTTTGTAGCAAATCGTGACACACTACGATTTTGCCAATACATTCCTGAATCACTAACTTATATCTAGAACAGATATTGTTAATATTCTGTTTGAAAATGAACACAGAATAATAGTTTTGGAATAATAATTTTCTTCGAGATAAGGAAGTAAACTTTGAGATGATCGATATTATATATGTTATTAACGACGGCTGTCAACGCTAGAATTTACTAGATCGATCAAAATTGATCAAATAATCTTAACAATTTCTCGTAGAAATTTCATAAACTCGCCACTATACATTTTTAAGTTTGAATGATCTTTTTGTCAAATATGGGGATGAAAGTTTGTCCTGTCCCTTGCGCCGTGTATTTCTTTCCTATACTTTTCAGTTTGATTTTCCTGGTACAAGTTCCATACTGCTGTCGATAGTTCTAATATTAATTACATTTTTTCACGTTTTTACTGTGTGATTGATAAATCAGGCGAAAGGAGTCTGTTTTATATCTATGCTTGCAATGGAAATTCAAACAATATATTTTAAAGGTTTATGTCAGTTGTGTATATGCTGAAAATTTCATCAAAATCGATTGATGCAGAAGCGACAGGCGTCGAAGGACGAAGATCGTAAAAGGGTCTTTACATTTATTCACATTTTTCACGATTTTCACCATTTATCACCGTTCGTCGCTCATAGCAGTACGTATATATGTAACTGGCGTAAATTCTCAAAATGTGTTGTTTAAATTGTCATTATAGGCCTAGATAAAAAAAGCTTGTAGAAAACTTTACTTTTACGTTTTTCTTCGCGATTTCCACTAATTGCAACTTTTCCCAAATTTTTTTTACACGTCATCTACCAAACTAATTCTTCTAACTTCTAAAAAAAAAAAAAAGATAAAAACAATAAAAAAAATTTGAAGACGTTTGTTTTAATTTTAAGAAGGTTATACTATTTTAAAGAGTGTCCGAATATTAATAGAAATAATTGTGTATCAGAAGCGAAAATTTTAAAAGGTTCAGTACGGTATAAATGATGAAATCTTAGTATACAGCGCATTTTATATAATAATTGTCTTTGTATGATGTCATCATCGTTATATTCTGATTAACAAAAACTATATAGATAAGTAAAGTATATACTACCTATGTAAAGAATTAAGGAAACGAACTCAGCTTATCTTCAAACGACGCGATATGAAGTCAAACTAATTCAGAGTATAAAGTTTCATATAACGTCTCTAGAAGACTCCAAGAATCAACAAGAGGAAATTGAAGCAATTAAATAACTTCCGCTAATGCGCATGTTCCAACATATATAATCTATCATACTAAAATTTTCAGCAAGTTCTAAAATAACTATGCGCATCCAATGTCTAAATAATTTCTGCCTCAACTTACTTTGATCTACCCCAAAATTAAATTCTTCAAGCTAAAATATTACTTTGTTATGCAACAGTGAACACATTTAAAATCAAATAACAATAAATGTAATTTTTCAAATAGAAAATAGCAATTAGTTTAACTTTGCCTTTTTTAAAAATAAAAATTTCTGATGAAAATATCCTTCATGTGTTTTTCTTCGGTATTTTGTCTAAATACGAATACTCTAATATTTGTAATACAATTTTTAGGAAACGGGAGAGGCAACGGGAACGTCTTTGTCGCATGTACAATCAGATTTTGACGGAATGCTCGCAGCTAAATGGAAGCTGGCCTGACCCGGATGATCCGCGCTGGAGCAGTGGGGAATATGTAGAACTTCTGTCAGACTGGTTTCCGTCAAATATTACCAACGGAACGATAACAGCAAATGCAACAACCTCATCAACTGGTAACACACAATTAAATTTTTCTCGATGCCATTACTCATACTTAGTGAGTCACATTTACTCGAAATTGCTTTTTATCATTAAGACGTTGTCATGAATAATTTTAACAAACAATTCTAATGATATATAATATATATACTTGTTCTTTCAAAATCAACTTTGGTAAAAAATTAATTAATGATGATTCCAACTTAATGAATAAAATAGTGACAAGATTAAAATATAACAGCATGCAGGGACCCAATACTAATACTTCTTTTTATTTATAATTGAATAGAAATGAGAAGCGCTTTTTTACTGAAAAGACATTCTATATATTAACAGCGGAGCCTTTTGCGCCTGTTCTACCGCCCTTCGAACTCTGGCAGACGATACTGATTGCTTTCTCCCTTGCATTATGCATACTGTTAACTGTCGGCGGTAACATTCTCGTCCTTCTGGCATTTATCGTAGATAGGACCATCAGACAACCGAGCAACTACTTCATTGCCTCATTAGCAGCCACTGATATGCTTATTGGTAAGTATTCCTGCTTTTTATATTTTTTTGTCGTACAACTATAGGTAAATTATCCTTATTTTTGTAAATGATATTGCCTTGAAAAGGTAACAAAATACAATTACACTTTATTTATTAGAAGCGTTGGTCATATTGATACAAATATTCTGCACTTATATATGTAGAGTAAACGAAAATTGTTTATGAATCATTAGATAGTTAAGTTATTACTAAATTAAAATTATTAGTATATAGAAATATTATGTATTACAATACAATTACAACTTGTATTTTATTACATTTCATTACACGTTATACTTCAGTGAAATTACGTAGTGGGTTATTTCTTTCCATTTCCTCTATTTCCTCCTTGCTATTTTAGAAATAACGCTTTAAAATATTTATATTTCGCCTTAGGATTTCAGTACATACCAAGCTTGCAATCATAGAATTTTGTTAGAATAATTTACATGCAATGTGATACCTTCTATGTTGAATTGATCTAATCGTGACACAATTGTTAAACAGGCACCGTCTCCATGCCATTCTACACGGTCTACGTTCTGATGGGATATTGGAATCTTGGGCCCTTGCTTTGCGATTTATGGCTGTCCGTAGATTACACGGTATGCCTGGTATCCCAGTACACAGTATTACTGATTACGATTGATCGATTTTGTTCAGTGAAAATAGCGGCACGATATCGCAGCTGGCGCACGAAAAATCGCGTAATCTGGATGGTTACCATTACTTGGATTATCCCAGCCTTGCTCTTCTTTATCAGCATTTTTGGTTGGGAGCATTTTATCGGCTATAGAGACTTAGATCCTGGCCAGTGCACTGTTCAATTTCTCAAAGATCCAGTTTTTAACACTGCTCTTATCATTGGCTATTATTGGACGACACTCGTGGTTCTATTTATTCTTTACGGTGGTATATACAAGACAGCTTACGACATGCAGAAGAAGAGCGAGGCAAAACAGCGGAAGATGCAATCCATGGTTGCTTTAAGTGCCGGTGCAATGTCTAGCATGGCAGGTCGTGCAGCAGGAATAGGAATATCGAAGACACAGAGTACTCTTTTGAGTCAGGATAAGCCAAAATTGAGTGCATCGGTTGAAGAAGGAACAGGTGGAGATGGTTCAGGGCAGAAATCTTCCTCAAAAACTTCTGGAACTGGTGCAACCGATTCGACTGAAAAGCAAGCGTATGGAAGCACCGTTCCCACAGAGACAGAAAAATCAGAAAGATCTAGTAGTCCAGCATTTGATTCCGACGAAGAGAGCACTATGGGTCCGGCTCAACAGCTCAGTAGCATCAGAAAACGATCCTCTCTAGCTGGACTGGTTGTTCAATCTGGCGCTCTTCCAGTTTTCTCGACTAATGGCCACTTAAATGGAATCGTACCCGCAAAGATTGACATAAACATGCAGTCGAAAAAGTTTCTTTCGATGAACTCGACGTGCGATATAGGTACAACGACACAAAAAGCTCAGACATTGCCAAAGATCCAAGAATTGAGTCTTTTAGATACAGACAACGTGCTAGATCCTGACAAATCAAGTAGTCAGACGTTAACACCTGAACAATCTCACTGTGATGGTCACAATCAGCAACAACCCTTGACCTCCGCTGAAACATCACCACCCACTCATCCTACTCGGTCTATTAGCAGCAGCCAACAAAATATTATACCACCGCCTACGCAATTTCAGAGTAGTCCACAAGTCTCTGACAGTCCTTCTACTTCGTTATCTGACAGACCTAAGTCACTCGTTGTGTCTTCTCATGGTACTGGTACTTACGACATTTTGACTGGCTTGGATGGCGGAGACTTGAGATACATGGACGAGAGTTCGGTAATTTTACCAAGTCCTTCTTACGAAAGTCCATCGTCTTCTTTGTCGTACAGCTTAGCGAATCCTCTATCGAGTGCACCGTCATCTCCAATTCTAGGAAACGTGTCTGCAACGCCGAATACGAGTTTGTTACAAGCTGCTCTAATCAGAGCTACGGCGCAACAAGTCAACAACCAACAATCGGTTCAAAATAAACAAAGTCAGCCTCTACCGGTGATGTCTAATGCATCCAGTCAGACGCATCCTCCTCGTGTATTCATCACTCAGAAATCGAACGCTGCTTCTCAGACCTCACCAACCGTTAGCAAAGTGCATACAGAGGTTACAGTAAAGGCGAAGGACACGAAGCAACAGCCTGTGACGACCATTGTCAGCATACCTACAGTGGAAAATTTTAATAACGCGATGAATCAGTTTTCGGATCTAGATACGAAAGTCAATCCTCCTCAGAATTCATCCTCTAGCGGTAGCATGGTTCCAACGATCTCTGGCACAACAGGAAACGAACAGGATCCAAAGAAACAATCAAAGAAGAAAGATTGTAGAAGCAACGAGGAAGGTGGGTCCAGGAAAGATTTCGTGAAGACAATTGGCAAACGTTTGAAGACCAAGACGCAAAGAAGGGATCCTTTATTAGGACGACAGAAGTCTCGAACAGAGAATAGAGCCAGAAAAGCGTTTAGGACCATATCTTTTATTCTGGGCGCGTTTGTCGCCTGTTGGACACCGTACCACATTTTGGCTCTAGTGGAGGGTTTCTGTTCGAACAAACCGTGTACGAACGAACATCTATTCATGTTCTCATACTTCCTGTGTTACACTAACAGTCCTATTAACCCATTTTGTTACGCCTTGGCTAACCAGCAGTTTAAGAAGACTTTCACGAGAATATTGAAGGGTGACCTGCACATGACGTAAAAGAAAGGATAAAGATGGAAGGAGACGAGGAGGAGATACAAGATGTAGCTTGGAGGTGAATATTACGAAGAAGAAGGCCTTCCATGATTAAATACCGAATTATATTTACACGCCATGATCATGGTTAAATTGGAGAATAACGTAGTAGACAGTTTAAATACAGAAGAGTCGTGTATCGTGTGCTTCATGTATATAGTGATAGAGGATGCGTTGGTGTAGTTTTAGATCGCAGTCAAGCATGTACATAATGTATATGTATGAATATTTGTTAAATTCTTGTGCAGAAACATGCGTAACAAGCAACATGTAGAAAAATGACGTATTTAGATAGCTTTAGGTAACTGTGCGTATTACAATAATAATCGCTACGATAAGTGCTTCAATATATATATATATATATATATAGATTATAAATCACCGATTAAGTATTCTTTAAAAAGGAAATACAGATATGTAAATCTCCTAGTTTAACGAACGATCGAATCGTTCGATAAAAGGACAAGAAGTAAGATTATAGGAAGACATCGATTTAAAAAAAGAAAAATATCACTGCATCATGAATGTTCTCGAGTCAAAGACGAAAAGCTTTAATTATTCATTTTTGCGGCCAATTGTATGTGGTGTTATTGTCGCACGAGCCTCTCGTGCGAATATTATGGTTTCATATCTTCAACGATAGAGAAATATTTTTTACGAGCAACGAACCAGATGGAAATAGCTCGTTTCGAAGACGTACCAAACAATCAAGGATTTTATTATCTATGTACGCACTGCCTTGAGGTGGCCTAGACGTTACGCGGGCCTTCTTTCTCCGAATTCAGTTACATTTGGTGCTGTCCTCGTGAACGAGCGTCCACGGATTTCTAATCGATAACATTTCCTTTTAAAATATTACGTAAAACGCATTGACTTCATCGGATGAAGTTTTCAGAAACTCATTGATGACATTGACATTACCTTCATTTTAGATTTTATAGATCGAAGAGGATTCCCTATCATGCGAAAAGGAATTTTGCTTTTCTTTAGAAATTATATATTTTGTTGTACTTTCTCGTAGGTATTTTAATTGAAAATTTCGAATGGTAGAAGGATGTTACACTTTTCAAGTAAAAGAATGATCACGGAAGATTTAATCGTTAAAATAGCTTGAAACTTTGAAAAAATTACTTTAATAATATTTCTATAACGAAAGATAAGATCATTACACTTTAATTTCTTAATTAAATTACTTCTCATCAAAATGAACAAAGCGGAGGCTTTTGAGCGGTAATGTACATTTCACAAATAAATCTAAAAATGATTATGTCAATGTCATTTATTCATTCGTAAAACACTAATCGTAATAAGCGACGCAGTTTGTATAAATCGACGTAACCATCACAGCATATACTTATATAAACGTTACGAGGAATATTCACTTATTCATAATAGGCGCATACATTTTATATTTTATTGATCTTCTTCTATTCTCAAATGCTAATTATTTATTTTTTTCGTCATAGAAAATATTGATATGCTCTACCTGTGTAAATTTCAGAAAAAATCGGAATTTTATAAAACGTTTCGTTACTGTTTTGACTGAGTATGCTTTCTATTTAAAAAAAAAGCTATATTAATGAAACTTGAGAAACAGGTGAAATTGGTCTCATGAGACTAATCCATTAACGATGTACAACTTTGATACTGTTAATCGAGCTTTCTGATACAATCACTAATTAAATAAAGACAAAAACATTAAATCCAAATTCCTTTCCAGATATCATGCTTTAAGAGGAATATATTTTTAAATAACGTCTAGACAGTACGACATAAATTTTACATGAAGTTATCACGATTATCACCGAATGGAATTATTTCCTTATATAAAAGAGGAAAAGAAAATTCAAACGTTAACAACGTAAAAAAGAACGTCAGATTGATATTTTTCGCTGTTCTTCGTGAAATGTACGTTGTGAAACTTACTTTTATAATAGCTTTTACGCAATATTGTATTAAGCAAATGAAAAACAGGCAATATTTATATTTCCCATGATTTAATCATTTCCAAGCGTTTGTACCTTTTTTACGAAAGTGTAAGCATGCAATTATCTTGCACGGTAATTTACGTAAACTACAATTTGCTCGTAAATGTATAATTTTCGTGTTTCGTGAACGTTAAACGTGATCGAAACAAGAATACAAACGTGAGTCACTTTATATTTTAAATGATTGTACGGCGGCTAATGTAATTATTGTAACCCTTGTTAGAAATGATACGAACTCGATTTCGTGTAAACGCGAAATGAAAACACGCGATTTTCTAACTACATATATCACATTCTGATAAATAATAAGAAAAATAGGAAGAACATGCAATTATCAAAATTTCCTATTACATATTTAGTTCCGTATCTTTTTAACTCATATTTATTGCATTTTATAATACCAATTTGTTCTTAACTACATTAATATCTTTTACATTTCTCGAAATTCACTGCCAATAGCAACGGTCGTTCTATTTCTTTTTCATATCTGCAATTATTTATTTCATCTAGTTAGGGCTGTGATACCTGATGAATCTGTTATTTTTCATCCTAATCCCTTTGGAATTCTGTTATATAACAAAATACACGTCTGGAGGAAACTATGTTTGGAAAAAAGAAGAGAAGGCATGGAGCAAGTTACTAAAATGTCCAGTCGAATACTATACACAGTACATATGTACGTACAATATATATGATATTAACAATAAGCCAGAAAACGTGTTATATCATCTTCCTTTCCTTGAAGTACATCAATACATTATATTAAAAATATCTAAATAGAAGTTTCTAGATGGCAAATGAAGATGAGAGTGAATAGGATATGCTTGTTAAAATGTCAATTTTTTCAGAAACTCAAAGTACATGGTTAGTGTATAACACGAATAACACAATAGATCGAAAATCGACCTTCTAAAATGAGAATGTGTAATACCGTGCAAAAGTGTTAGATGTTCATGGTGAAAATAAAATGTATATTCATAAGTTTATTAAACAAAATGTATTCATACGTTTACACGAACAAATGTATTTTATGTTATGGTAATCGAGATAGATTATTTTGTAATTAAGGACACTCGACAGAGCTGATCGAGAATAATTTCAGAACAAATGGTTGATTGCATTTCTTTGTCGGCCTGCTAAATTGATTAATGTGTTCATAATCTCATTTATATTATGTTAATATGTTTTTGAACATATGAGATGTAAAATTGAAGTTTTACATTTTTTCAATAATTATTCTCATAATGTACAGGGCTCAAACATTTCATTATTAACTTCTTGGAACATCAGAGTTATCAAGCTGCAGTTGTTTAACTTGAAACAACTTGATTGATTGAACGTGCAATGAAAGTACACAGCTTTCTGTTTTATTACTTTTTGTCGTAATCGGTTGGAATGAGCAAGCCATTCAGGCAGAATAACATAGAATTTCCATTGAGTATATTAAAAATGTTTCACTAGGACATTGTCAACTAACGAAGCACAATGACAGGAGATACTTGACTCAAATAATTAATGATTCTAAGCTAGAACGAAGACAGGAGTCACTCAAATTTCATATTTCTATGTTCAAATTGTCAGTATGTAAAAGAGGAACGAGAACATGTAAATCATTTAAGACTTTTGCACAGAATGACTATTACGAGAAAGTTCGATGTTTGTGTACATGCAGAATAATTAACATACTCGCTTCCACACAGCTGGCGTTCCAGCAATGATGTTCTTCTTAATATTCTAACAATTTCTGTGTCAAGTTACACGCAAAATAAAAGAGGAAAACAAATAATGATCGCTTGCGAGCTACATAAGCGTAGCGTGAATGCATAAAGGTAGCATAATCAATAGGACATAAAGATACATAGAGATTAAGCGTAATAGCATTAGAGAAGATTAAAGTTAATGTTTGAACGAATAAGAAGAAAATAAGCATGAGAAGCCTAGATGATAAGTAGACGATCGTCGTGGAGAAAGTAAATATCCTGCGCTCTGCAATTTCTTTCTGTGTGCCGAAGCTTTCATCGCCGTAGTATTCTTCATTAATGCCTACCAATGAAGCAGAGTCATTAAGGACGAGAAAAAAAAAAAAAAGAAGGAGACGATAATGAGCTATAAGACGTTAGGTACGAGCCGTAGAAAGAAAAAAAAGTCTCCACGTTTCGTCTCAATTAACAGAGATCGAAAATCAATTAAAACGTTCGTTTCTGGGTATAAGTGCTCGTCGTGTTTCTGACTATTAGAAATGGTTCGTGGTGTCTCCTGATGAATTTCACTCTTCCTACCTCAAAACAATATACAAAAACACAAATATGAGAGTCATGCTGCGGATCGGTTTTTGATTCGCTATGAAATATATGTACTGATATTTTATAAGATACGTGTTGCTTTGCGTCATTAGGTTTTATATACGATTGATTTTGCGCCGAAGAAGTTTCTGTAACGTTAAAATTTGTATGTTATATAAAATTTTTTGACTCGATATACATACATATATATATATATATAATTACTTTCTTTTAATAAATTGAGAAAATCTTGTTGCTTCTGTCATTCACTATTAAAGTTATCTATTAATCAATTAATCACTTAGCTCTTCTATAGTATTTTTAAGTAAATTTAAGTAATTTAAGTTGTTTTTTCCGTAACTGATAATTTATTGACTTGCAACCATTGACTGACTATATTGTGAAAATTACCTATTTATAATAAATTACCTAAGATAATTTATTACTTATTCTGTTAAAATTAATACAAACAGTTATACTCAACTATTATAAATGAGATTTTTAGTGTACATAGATCTTATACATTTTTGTTCTAGAATTATTTATAGAAACTATAAATTTATCAAAAACGTACAAAAAAATTAACGAGCTATTGCTTGATAAGCACTTTATACCAATATATATATATGATAAAAAGAAATTGATGAAATATTACATTCTTTTAATCCAAAATTGATTGATAACAAACAAGTAAATGCTTCTTACTATTACTTTGTTAAAAAATTACTTTATTTATGATACTCATTTTTTAGGAGAGAAAGATATTTAAATTCGCTCTTGAAAATTAAATTCATTTCTCTTCGATTTCTAGTAAAAATAGAAAACTGATCTGCTACAAGACAGAAGGAAATATAATGTGCTTTCATGGACATCCTTGTCTATCATGGGATCAATGAAAAAACATTTCGTTGTAATTAAATTCTAGACAATACTATGCGCGCTCTCGCTCGACAATCTGAACTTCAACAACCCTTAAGAGCTAACAATACATACAAAATATATTAAATTTTGATTATCTTCGTTAAAAATGTTCTCTCTTTGATTGTGAATATGATAACAATTTTTTAAGTAAAGAAAAAGCATATCTACAAAATATATAATTGCATTAAAAGTTTAGAACAATTAGCTTTTAAGGGTTAATTAAGGAAAAATATAGAGCAAATAATCTAATTTTATCACAAATACAATATCGCAAGCTATATGTACAATACGTACAATAAGATTAGAATTGAAAATATTAAAAACTCCTTGTACTTCGTCAATCACTAATGTCAACCGTATAAGTTAAGATATATTTGCATTTGACATCTTCGATCTTAATCTATTGCTTCTAAGTAATACGGTTTATAATAATTGTAATATTTAACGTTAAATGTTGCTCTATAAAAAATTATATTATGTTCTAATACAATATGATACTTATCGTCTCTTGTACAAATTAAGTTGTCAAACTCGTATAACGTACAATTTAATATACTATACAATTCATTTTGAAAAGTATTGCAAAAAATATCTGTCAAATGTGAATGTATCTTGAAAGCGTTAAAAAACAGACTTTTCCAAAACCTCGCTGTTTTATTAATACACGGAAAGCAAGTCCAATAAACAAAATAATTGTTATTACAATCGTCATTAAATATGAATAGAAGTGCTTAAATGTCACGTGTCTGAAAGTAGTTCTATAGAGGAAAAAATAGTTGTGTAATCGCCGTAGAGAAACTGTTCTTATTAGCGACAGTCAACAGTGTAATAAAGTGTGTGAATATATGTTGTATAATGAAATAGGACGCAAAACGAAAACGGACGCATCTATATCAAATCTGTACTAGCGCAGTAAAATTGTTAACATCGCACAGCTGCGCTTTCAAACGCTGTAATGTATATGACGCATGTTTATATGCTGGATTCTTAACAAAAGTTACATTCTACTTATTTTAAAGAAGAAACTTTGCCAGAGTGGCATTTATGGCATTTATGTACACGGTGCAATAAAAATTATGATATATAGTATATTAAATGAAAAATGAAGAAAGTTATGGAATAAATTTGAAAGAGGGACGTGTAATAGCTTGTGCTTTAGATAAAAGGATAACTTTAGTTTTGAAAGAAAGAATAATTCTCTTTCAGGACAATCTTCGAAAGAAAATTCCTGGATGTACGAAAAATCTTACAATAAAATATGAAAGAAGACATAAAATGTTTTATATCATTTTACAATCTTATTACGAAAAGAATTATTCCACATCTTCGATTTACCTTCAGATGCACCCTGTACATACGTGGTTTAATACTTCTCAAGATACACAATTGATTACTGGTATAGTGGAGAAAAGCTCGACATTGGCAGCTCAATCATAACCATATAAATAACGTAGTTACAAGAGTACAGTGACATAGTTATAATTAGATAGCAATTATTTCTTTTTAATTATTTATAATGCATTGTGCACGCAGCTGTACCGATGTACAATATCAATTATGATGGATGATAATGTATCTAGTTATTAAAACTAAATAAAAAATATATATACATAACATATGCAGAAGCAGCTACAATAAAGTGAATAATGTGATATGATTGTAAAAATCTATTGTGCATAGCATTAATAACCTTCAGCACCGTTAATCATTCGTAATATTTTAGCAGCTCTAATGTTTTGAAAACAAATGAAGATTCGTTTTAAACGATGACTACATTCGAGTAATAAAAGGTAATTTATTTAAGCAATAATAAATACAATATCCAAGAATTTTTCATTTATGAACAACGAAGACAATGTTATTTCAATAACACGTTTCTCCTTGTTTATTTAATATCATAGTAGAATGGTAATTTTATTAAATAGATATACTTTTCGTATTTTATATATAATAAGGAGAATTCACTAAATAGTAAAAACTAAAAAAACACGTATTTATCATTAAATCGGCATGTAAATAGCTACGATAATAAAAATATGTTAAAACTTTAATAAGATCCCTTATTTTCATTACATAATTTCGGTTTGAATATAAAGTATATGTGCCAGTAAATATACTGTCTTCAATTTCCTCTATTAAATAAATGAATAGTAAGTTCATTATTAGCATTCAATTGGAATAGATTTGCAAATTCATTATATCGAATTGGAATAATATTAACCACAGAGATTGAATAATCAAACCACAGAGAAGATACGTTAAGTCGTAGTCCTTTCTTCCGCAGTTCGTTTGCTATTTCACTCACATACTCGTGATACATCCATGACTTGTAGACTTTTTTTCGGTGAAGATATCGGTATTCCACTTAAAGTAGGTTTCAGCGCGGAAATTAAAGATCCAAAGTGCTAAAGAAAAGTAATATGATGCTTTCATTGTAATAAAAAGTCTGGCCATTTCTTTTCGTATTACGGGTCTCTACTTCGGAAACTAGGTGACGAGGAGAACATGAATTACATACAAAATAGAAATGGCAGATTTTTGCTATCGAAGAAAGATGTTCTCTTCTTATTATGAATTTTAAAATACAATGAAAGGGCGAAAAAATATATAAAATTTGTTTGAGACAAAAATTATTTTGAAATGGATCAAATGAATATTAAGATAAAATGATAGAATGAATTATATCCAGCTCATAAAATGTAGTAATCATATTGCAACAGTCTGTGTTGTTTCGTATGGTTACTATTTTATACGTATGATTACATTTTGTATACTTTCATTATGCATATTATTGTATATATATGAAAATGATTTGTGTATATGAATGACAAATTAGTTGGAATTGTATTTCATTTTTTAATCAATTTACGGGAATGTCACTTTAAAAACATGTATAAAAGAGTAAAATTTAAATATTTATTTTATCTGTCTAAGACAATTTTTATTTTACTGAAATTTTTGTTTCAATATTAACTACTGCTAATGTAGTGATGTTATTTTACGTTCAATTGGTAAAGTAGAGAATGGTATGAAAACCGAACACCCAACCGATAAAATGAAAATTGAACACGCGAGGTACAGGCGTCACAGACAAGTCTGTAATTATAATAATTTTAGCCATATTATCGTACCCAGATGTCGCTAGAACGCGCAGATGATTTCGCCATCTAGTAAACGCTTGCAGCAACTACATGTTAATGCATGTAATATATGAGTTGGGCTGTGCTGTTTGGATCCGGTGTTTGACCGTTTTTGGTTATAGAGGTGGAGTGCGTGTGTCAATCGTTTGTTTGCACATAGTTTTTATAATAAATAGTTAAAAATGTCAGAAATCTCGATGGCAGAGGCGCCGCATCTGCAGAAAATAGATTTAACGACTTTAAATCTTCAACAACTCACAGTATTGAAGCAACAATTGGACCAAGAACTCAGTGTTTTCCAAGATTCGTTGCAAACATTAAAAATTGCTCAAAGTAAATTTCAAGAATCAGGATCATGCCTCGAGAAGATTTCTCCATCCATGGAGGGTATAGTTACATTAGTATTTTATCCCGTAAATTCTAGTGTAAAGAATCTTTTTGATATTTAGTACTTTAAGGTTAGAAAATGTGAGAATGCTTAACCTGCTTCATTTTAGTAATACCATTGAATTTATTTTAGGTAATGAAATTCTTGTACCACTAACTGGATCCATGTACGTGGTTGGAAAACTGGTAGATACTAATAATGTTCTAATTGATATTGGAACTGGTTATTATGCCCAGAAGAAGGTGCCAGATGCAAAGGATTACTTCGATAGGAGAGTGGCTTATGTTACTGAGCAAATGGAAAAAATTCAGCAACTGGGTCTCGAGAAAAGTAAAATTAGAGATGCGACAGTGGATGTAATAGAAATGAAACTTCAAAATCAAATGCCGAAGGAAGATTGAGAACGCTTATAAAACATCAACTTTTTTAAATTATATGTTTTTACCTAATCTGTTCTGTATTTTTATTGGTAATGTCATTAAATTACATTGTTCTGTCCTTTTGTTAAGCTATGATAATGATTACTTGAGATTTTAAAGGAACATTAAATTTTATAGTAATAAGATATTTTAGCTACCACTTTGTGATATTCACTTTCTGTAAATGTGTGTTATTTATTAATTTGTTGACACTACATTTTGTTTTATGCTTATTTGCTTCTTTCTAATAAATAGTAAAAACATTTTATCACTATTGCAATAAAAGTAACAATTCTATATTTGAAAGTATAAACTATTACATTGCATATATATTTGATCAAGATGAGTAGATGAGGAATTTGAGTAAAAAAATAACGAAAGTAACGAAGGTGAATTATTTATTTGTTTTTTACTTAAGTAAAACTTCATTCACAAATAATAACAGCTTTTACCTAGAAACTTGTGATGATACAGTGTGGCAGTTATGTTTTACGGAATGTTTTACGGAAGAGGTATCAAAATCATTGTCAGAGGATAGAAAACACGATATAATAGTACTGAAATAAGTTCTCGAACACTTTGGCGCGACACATCGTCGATCTAATACATAATATTATGACATGTTATTCAGGTTATAAATTCGTCTCGTTGCAACGAGACAGCACAGGTCGCAATTACATGTAGATAATTAGCTAAATTTTTATCCTATTTACACGAATAACATACGGTCGATATTTATGTTAACGAAAAATTTTTGTCGCTCTTTCCTCGTCGCACTTAATTTCAAAATTTTACAAACAATTTGCCCTCTCATTTCGATACAGTCATATACGTATAGGGTGATTAACGGGTTCATCGTTGTTATCTAAAACTGCACAGCAACAGCGTAACTGCGACATCCAAGAACCATTCTTTAAATTGTGTTGCTGCACCTCCTGAAACAAATAAAACAATACATGCGAATCTATGAAAAAATATATATAGAATATACAAGAATATATAACTAGACACTAATATTCATAGATAGTTCTAGTTGTTGAATAGTCAATCTTCAATGATACGAAGAAATTGTTGTTTTGCAATTAATAGCCTTTAAATTAGACGATATATCAAAATATTACATTTATGTTTGTGCCGTTGTACTTTCATTTATATTGTATCATATAGATAAACAAATTTGAAACATAGATGAAAGAAATAAAGTAATGCAAATGAAATAGGTAAAATATACTTGCGATATTATAAAGCTATTATTAAAAAAGTTATAGAAAAGTAAAAGAAAAAGAAAAAGTTATATATTAATCGAATAATACGATTAATTGGTTTAGTGTTATTTAAGATCCTGATATTCGAGATTTAAGATTTATAGTAATAGATTCAATAGGAAACAACAATGATGATTATTTTTAAAAAACTTAAGAAAAAAGGTACTACTGTAAAAAGTACTGTAAAAAGTACTGTAAAAGGTACTACACATAAGACATACCTTTCTAGTTAATTTCTTTTAGTATATAGTCTGGTATCGTAATGCTTTTACTACCATTTATGGTAGCATCAATAAGATTAATTTAAACAGTTGAGAAGAACTCTTCTGTTATTATCATAATTTTACATTTTATGCTAATTTCAATGAAACTTACATTTTCAGTTATTATTAGCATGATTATAGTTTGATTAGCATATTACATGATTGAGTTGAGATTAGCATATTCAGTTGATTATTACTTTGACCTGATCAACATGTTATCAAGTTACTTTTTTACGTTGTATACTAATGCTTCATTATTTGTTTTCCGTTTATATACAAGATACTATGTAGATTTTTATTAGTACAGTAATTGATATACAATAGACTTCCATATAGTTTGGATTTGTTTATGTGAAGATCTACCATAAATCTTTAGAAGAAAGAAATCTTTACTGAAGGCGGTTTATACATTTAATACGCTTTTAATGTGAACCTTTGAAGATGTTAACTCCATCATTAATCAGGGATCTAACGATGAAATACTTGAATAGGATAGTGAAAAAGGAATTCAACTAAATATATATTTATTCTTTTATCTAGGTTTCTATCGTTAGAATTAGTCGTTATGAATACACATCTAGAAATAACAAATAACAATTTTAATTTTGAGAAGAACATAGTTCATATAATAATTAAAACGAGAAATTATGTAGCCGTTATTTTCTTTCTCTAACGTAAAACATTGATAAATGATGAATATTTATATTTCTCAAAATTTTATTTTGGCTACGTTGAAAAATACATTAAACGAATATAAAAGGAATTATGAAACGTAAAACACTTGAGAAATATCTCTCTTTTATATTTTGTAATTGATAAAAAGATTCATTGCCGTTAGTCTAAAACCATGTAAGGTTACAAAGCTTTGTAATAAATCCAGAATGCATTATAATACTTTTGATTACGTAATTGATACTTAGGAAAATCCTTTCATAAAGACGAGCCTGATATCATAGGGATTTTAAACAGTATTAATTGCAAAACAAATGGAAAAAATAAGTACCATCGGCGAACAATTATAAATAGATCTGTAGGATATACCAATGTAAGAAGATTCCCGAGTTCCTAGTACAGATGCTAAACGTGGCCGTTCCTCGATCAAAAAAACACCAGCTTGTTTTTTATACAAATGAAAGACATTAGCGTTGCAAACAATATGTAATCTTCCGTTGTTAAAGCTATCTGGTATAATCTCGAAATCCAATCCTGCGATACACATTATTTGCTGATTGTCACTGAGCTTGTCCGTTACGTTCATTATAAAACTGGAATTCACCTGAAATAGAAAATTTCGTTTATAAAACATGAAATTAAGTGATAATACATGACTAATGAGATTTAGCAATTATTTTATTTGCTAATCATTCTGAAACTAGTACAGATGAAAACAATTAGGTAGGCACGAATACTTTTCATACGTTGTCTTTTGTGTTACTAGGAGTATAATTTTTTAACGTCACTGAATAATGAAAGTTATAAAAAGATAGCATTATACGAGATATTTTTAATTTTGTTTTAGATTTTAAGTTTCAACGCTATTTGGTTAGATATAATATATTTAATTAGAGGTCGTGTTTCAATTACTATTTTTGTTTACATTAACAAAGGACGATAATATTTTTAGTTTAAAATGTTATTAGATATTTTATGACGCTAATAAATTAATAGTCCGTTAAACGTCCGTTCATGAATAAAATATATGTGTTATTACCATAAAAAGGACGAAAGGAAAGGAGAATGAACAGGATAGGGACAATACTACATACAGTAAGTACTTCCTGCTTTTCAATAACACTGTAATACTTCTCTCTAGGGAACCATAAATAATTTGTGGTGTATTCAACTACAATTATAATGTTTATCAGATTGTTAGGAAATCCATAAACCGTTTCAGATTGCTAGTTTGCACCGAAATGAGACCCAGGGTTAAATGAAGTTGCTTGTAGTTAGAGGATAGCCGAACCAAGTATAATTTCCTGAACAACTTTGTACTACGCTTATAACGGTATCGTGTCGTTCCATTCGCGAATCGATCATTTTCTCAACACGTTTCTTGCTGTTGTTTTAATGTTTCGCCTTTTACTTTAATATTCCACGTGGTTATATCAGATTTAATCGATCTTCGTTACATATATAAATTGAAAAAAAAGAAGAAAGAATTTACCAAACCCGACAATGTTTATTTATTGAAATATTGTAGAGATATTGAAATCTATATTTATAAAATGAAATTTTTTCATTATCTGTAAAATTAGGAATTTGCTTCTTCTATTTTAGTGACTTTCAGATTATTCAATTATCTATTTATATATGTATACTAATAAAACGTAAAATATTAACAGCGATATTACAGTCAAAAATGAAATATTAAATTCCAATTAAAAGTTCAAGCTTCTTTTTTGTTTCACAATAATCGTTGACGTATGGTGAATTTATGAGAACAGCAAATACCTGTACAGGATCATATGATTGCAGGCCGGTATATTAAATTAAAGACATGTGCAACATGCCTATATCGATACCCGTGTGCCTATACGCAGGAGGAATACGTAAAGCGTGTACAAAATTCAAGAAGTTGCTTAAAAATGATTTATTATTCTTCTTCGACGTTCATTTGCATTTGTAGCGTTCCGAGAACATTTTAAAAGAAAATATTGGAATATAAGTGTATATTGTAGCACATTATTTATGGAAATTATACCCTATATAGGAATAATCAGCACACAATTCCTTTAATTTTGGAGCTTCTATTATTAGGATAATGTAAAAATTACTTTAGAAATCATTTGTAATAATTTCACATTTCAATATTTTTCCTCTTAACAAATAGTCGTTTACTTTAACTTCCTTAGATTTATTAATTTATTATTTTATCAATACATTTGGGTTTATTAATTTTTAATAATATTAATTTTTAAAAGTAACATTTAATATTATTTAATATTATTGGCTATTGAATACTGAACTGAATTATAAATCTGTTTGTTGTTTCAAAGCGAAGCTTTTTTTTACTGAACAGTAGGTTTGATTGAAAGCAGATCAATAAAATTCATTGAAGAGAATGAAATATAGCAGACAAGAGCAGTAACATATTGATTCGAGTTACAACGACAACTTATCGGAAGCGCCAAACATCTCTTGAAAGTTTTTACATCTATCAACCTACCGGTACCCCATTGACAGTCCACGTCACATTTGCCGGAGGGTTTCCCGAAGGAACAGTGCAGTTTGCACGCACAGTATCTCCTACTGCATACCGCACCTTCTCGACTCTTACTTGAGGTTCGCCATTCGGGAGGTCTGAAATCCATTGAACTTTTAAATAACGGAACAAGATTTCGACTTACCAGGTGATAATTAATTTCACATTGGTCGATTTTTAATTTTATTTTAACATTAGTCGATTACTGGATTTCTTTATACGTTTTATATCATTATAATTATTGTATTTATTAATTATTATATTTTAGTATATAAAGTCATTTATATATTAACGCGTAGAACTGTATAATAATGTATAATTTATGTAGTAAATAATGTATAATTATTTCACTTAAAGATGCTTTTTTGTATAAAGATGAAAGATTTTCGTGTATTTGTATTAGAATAATTTATGATAATTCTTTACTTTGAGATGGAAGGACTAATATATTATGAAGAGTAGGTTACGAAGGGGAAGAGAAGTTCAGTTTTATTAATGACTTTATACTTATAGCTCCAGTACGAGCATAGAAGAGATATGCAACAAAAGATCAAACCTTTGTGGATTTTAAAGAGTTATATTTTGTTCGTTACAACGAATTTAATTGAAAATAAAAGAAACTGAATTAATTGTTATTTCATGTAATTCTCTTAAAACTTTGAATCATCGATCGAAATTTTCATTAAAAAGTCGTATTTCGAATTATCACAACTCTTTTAATATCTCTTACTAACGTGACGATATCCATTATTAATTATATATTATCCGACCATCACCCGATGCCACGTCATTCAATTTGATTTATCGTCATTAATATATTTCAAGAATATATATAGGTAGTGGCGACGCGCCATTGTTGGATGAGGTGGACGCTACCTTTTCACCTCGTGGTATCCTGTGGTAAGATATTCTGTATACATAACACGTCATGTACATCTCGAGGGATCATTATGCTGTCCACAGAAGGCAGTCAATTTCCTTGTAGCGGTAGCTGTCAAAGAATTGTCTCACTTCTGGGCTTGAATGACTTCCGCCTGGTAGCTAATCCTCTGTGTCCCGCGATCCTTTCTGTATCACTCTCAAGGACACGATCGCTGAAGATTACCATTTTGAACTTGTTTGGTAATGTTGTGAATGCGGGACGATCATCCCGTCTCGTGAGAATGGAGAAAAGGAAGAAAAGCAAGAGACTGTCTGAGGGATACAAGGCAAGATTCGAAGGCTCGATCCAGTATCGAGCTTTTACGAGCGATCCGTGATCGGAAAGGAGAGGCAATCACCTCGTCTCTTCAAAGAAGAATTGCTACCGTGATTGTGGCATCGTTAAGTCGATGTTCAACGAGAATACGAGACGGTGGGAACGAGACCCCGATATTCTATCCTTTACCTGCTTGTCTCCACTTCATTTTGTTTTTTCATTCCTTTTTCTATGTTTCGTTGCTCTACCCTTTCGAATCACGTATTAATTTGTCGCTATGGTTATGATTATTCTGCTCATCGCGTAGAGCGTAATCAACGGCCATAATGAAAAGTGCCATGATGCGAGTTGAAGACGCACAGTGTGAATCGATGAAAAAATAATGGGTCACGAAACGGTTGCCGACTTATTACTGATATTCGAGTATTCATTCAATGTATTCATTGAAAGTTAATAGTGCATATTAAAAGGTCAATCCGGAGGAACTAGGTGAGACGATATTGAATGGAAGTAAGGTTATGTTTATCAGGAGTGAGCTGTTAATTAACAGTAACTCGGTTAAGAGAGACGTGAAAGATAAATGATGGAATGAAAGAAGCCTGTTCGGTGATTTAATGAGACCCACTGTGGTCTCTCTTCTCTTGCTCGTGTGTTTTGTTTCGTTGAGTTTGACGTCGTCGTTTATTTTAATAATCCTACGGTTTGTTTAATTCCGTGTAGATAGAAAATTTTATATTTGTAAAATATTTGTTATAAAATAAAAATTGGTAAACAAGGAAAGGGGTATACTTCATAGATTAATTTTGTTAATTGTATGTGCGATCGAAATAATAATAATAATGGATTAATTTATTTAGTTAATTCTAAGATAAAATAGCCATGAAGATGAAAACTAATAGACGAACACAAAACGTTTAATGCTCTAACTATCTTAACCCGTAGGAAACAATGATTTATATATATAATTCGTATCCTAAGGAGAATTTCATCTTGCAGGTTTTTTTTTAGGAATATTAAGTCAGCGCTAATGTTATAGTGTTATACAGTTTCTTAATGTTTCAATGAACAAATTATCCCCTTTGACTGTATTGCTTATATCATGCAGCTAAATATGTAGATATCGGAAGTTGTTAATGTCTTTTCGTGGTTTTAGTGTGAATAGATCTTTGCTTACGAAATGACTTGATTATGAGTTTGCATACTAACGAAGAATGAAAATATCGCATATCGTAGTCTGCATGCACTTCTTCTCTTTCAACCAAAAGAAGCGATGTATGCTAATTTCAAATTAACTTGCATATGTTACGAGCAAAACATCATATTTAGACAACTCGTGTTTCGTACTTAGACAAATTGCGTTTTAAATCAGCAAGAATCTGAGCTATTTAATTCTTCTAAACTGTAGATGTATATGTCAAATTTAATTAGCACTTAACGCAAGTAGATGCAATAACTATTTGTTATAATATTAGTTTCTATGTCTCGGCCGTTCTTCGTATGAATCGAAAATAAAATTGCGATACTTACTAGCCACATGCATGTAAGCAAGGTCTACCAAAGTAGTGAATGATGGAGAATCGCCAGAAACCTCGCAGAGATATTTCCCAGTGTAGTTTGGCTGCAGATCCCTTAAAACTACACGATGATCATCACTTTTATTTAGCTGCAAAGTACCAGTAAAAATCTATTAATCACACCTGAAACAGGATATCAATTAGCTGCAATTGAAGTTAAAGAACGAAAACAAAAATATAGTTAAATAAACGAAAAAAAAGAAATATGATGAAAATCTTCAAAACAAAACGTATTTTCTATATCTTGAAAATTTAGTGATGGGATGGTAGTCGGCATCAATATCAATCGTGATAGTTAGTTTCATATTTGTTACAGATGTCGATAAAATACTCCTGTAAATATGTTTTCATCATGATGCGACAACAAATATCAGGGATTTTCCACGCATTCGATGCATTTCGATTAAACATAAATCTTGAAACGTTGTGTGCATCTATCTGTAATATAGAATAATTGTTTTATGTCGGCATAACTTATTCGAATAAAATTCGATATCGATAGTTGTACGATAAGATAAACGCATATTTTTCTGCGAACGTCATCGTAATCGAATTTGGGACGATGTAATTAAATTAAAATTGAGAAATCGCTCCAATATGAAGCCGGCCGGTTCATGCTACTGTGACTCGATACAGTTCGAGTAAATTCAGCGGCGATGATTACAGGAAGGTCTGAACTGCGAACGGAGCGCGTACCATTTATTGCAAATCGATCGCATTTACTCGTTCCCTTTGACATCCTCGCACATTCGCCCGTTTCTGACAAACAATACCTCACAACATCGATTAATTACATGTTGCCAGTGGCAGCATATAAATCACACAATCAATTTTCGTCGAGTGGTGTGAACACTCTCATGATCTAAGTTGCCAATCGACCGTACATATTCATCCAGCGAACACAATAACTTAACATATTTCTTCATACTTGAACGATAATCTAGATACGCGATAAGGTCGAGCTATGGAATTTTTTAATTTTGCAAAAATGCAAAGAGTATCGATATCCAATTTCTTGTAGTGTCTCGATACTTCGTGGCATTTTAATAGATAATTAAACACGCGGATAAACTTTTAAAAAATGTAATTTTAGTTTATTGTAGTATTGCTTTAGTTTATTAGTAGTTTATTGCTTTTTGGTGATAATTTTTATTGTATTTTTTTTTATACCTTCATGTTATGTAATATTTTAACGTGGTATATCGTTAGATAGATCTTTATGTATGAATACGTGTAATATGCAAAAATACATAAAATATGTATAAGAAATATGCACACGCATTATAATACTTAATAGGTAAAACTATTCTATATCTATAGTATATTCTATATCTATATATAGTAGGTTTCTATTCTATATATTTATATTTCTATATATAGTATAGTTTCTATTCTATATCTATATATAGTAGGTAAAAATATTCGTAATTATATATTACATTTTAATATACAGGAAACGTAATACAATACATAATACATTAACTTAGAATTATATTTCTTCGTGACTGAGATATAATCAGGTGGATCGATTACCAGCTCTAAGTAGAGGACAATTTCTTCCTTCTGTTTGAATTAATAATAATAATAAACGATATAAATGATAATATTTAAAATTAAGGCACTTGAATGTAAAATCTTGACCCTGGCTTAATCACAGAACCTTGAGTCTCAAAAGAGCAATTTTTAATATTCCTACAAATGTAGGAACTTTGCTGTTTTCTAACATCTTAATATCACTAATGTGACTTTGATGTACTATTTCAATTCTTGCAGACGTGTGAAAAAAGCAGAGAAGTAATCTCGTGGAAATAGCACGCCAGATTTCGCTCGGAGGTTAAGTATGGCTAGCTCGTTCGTAAGAACCTTATAGCGTTCCGATTTCTCAGCATACGCACGAATCGGGTGTATAATTTTCGTACTCTGAAAATATAACATCGCAGTGTATTGTTCATGCATTCGAAGAATTATGTGGAGAAGAAGAAAAACGGATTGCACGGAGAGAATTACGGATGAAACGTTTCGCTGGGAAATAAGTAGGGATCGATCGACTATATTCGATCGGAGTGCAGTCACGCATCGGTTCGGTTAGTTCATTGTACATACCATTTCACACCATGTCTCTCTCTGACTTCCATCGATTCGACAATTCGCTGCCGGCCACTACGCATAAATTCATCCTGGCTGACTGACAATTTTAATAATGTTACCGTTTGTGAAATACGAAGTGCCAGTGTCTGTTAACCCCATGTACACCCTATTCCCTTCGTTCTATTTGCTACTGTGTGTGCAATTGTACCTACAGTTGTACCTATGATTCCCTTAGGGAATACATTGCGACAAAAATGATGCAAACTATGTAATGGCCAATGAATTTACATGATGATTACGTGTTGAGTCGGTGTGAGTAGCTTGTGGAGAAAGCATTTCGAATGAAAGAATAATTTTCTAGCTGAGAAATTGATTTTAGTTGCGATACAAACAGGAGAGAAATAAATGATCGAACGGAATTATGTCTTCATCAGTCTTTCGTCTTTACTCGCATTTAAGTATGCAGCTACAGTATGTAATTTCAAGTTGGCTTGCGTTGAAGATGAATCTTGTGATGAACAATGTTGCTGATTTAGTTATCGTGTATAGATATCCTGTTTATGTGTAAGATGTATATATTTTTTGCATGTTATTATAAATAATAATCTTTATTCTATTCTTATTAATTTTATCTTTGATTCATATATTTAGATTTACGCTTTTTACAGGCTGTCAATCGGAAGGAAACGATATAAGGTATTACTATAATGATATTACGTGACGTTGAGCTGTTACGAATGAATGCTATTACCTTGTTACTCTATGTTTTATTGCGTGGTTATTATTGACTGATCGATGTGTTATATTAGGATCCGGTGTTTACTTGAAAGTAAAAGTTATAGACGATGTACTTGGGAACGCTGGATACAGTAGAAATTTTTTTAGGAAAAAGACGGAAGTGTCTGGAAGAAAATGTTGCCTGCTAAACAGGTTCCAGCGTTTAGTTTTCTATAAGATGTTCTGAAGATCTTAGGTATGCTAACATGCCATAAACGAGTTTTAGAAATTTTATTTTCCTTGTAACTTTAATATGAAAATAATAATATAATTTGTTAATTAAATTTTATACATATACATCAATAAGAAGTTCTCAAGTTATAAATACTAAGTATAATGCTAAAGAAATTCGATTTTAATTTTATTTTTGCAAGATTTTTCAAAAATACGATTTTTACCTAAAGCCGACTGTAGAAGCTTACTATGCTGAATTTTTAACCGGACTAGACCATAAAAGTCGGTATTACTAACTTATTCTCTCTCTTACAGATCAAAGGTGGCTAGAATCTTTTGGCGCATCGTGTAAGATTATAGCGCTATTCAATGGTAGACTTAGAACGAGGCTAAAAAGAAAAATATTCATTGCGATCACGATATCCATTGACCGAGAAAAAGAAAATTGCAAGGGTGAGGCTAACGTTACATCTAGCCTACTAATAAATTTTTATTACTTTTATTAGTGCTTTTAAACACTTTTTTCCCTCACTTTAAGTACATATTATCACATATGTTATATACTATGGATAAGAAACTTGTATAAATATAGCGAACAGAGTTCACGATATATAAGTATACACGTTATAAATATTAGTTTGAGAAGATTATTACGTTGTCGAATACAATTATTTCATCTGCAACGTACCATTTTGCACAATACAATTTTAACACTTTATACAACATTTGAATATATTTTACGAGATTTGTAAATTATTCATTATTGCAATATTCATGATTTGTCTATCAGTCACATTTCGATAAAGAAAGAATATACCTACATAAATTGAACTGCTTAATTATTATTAAATCATAATTATTAAAGTTTATAAAACATTATCAATTTGAGAATTGAGATTCTCCTGAAGTTTATAGATCAAGTTATATATATTGCTTTTTTAAAAGGGAGATCCAGGTAAATATTAAAACACAATATTACGTAACATTACATCACAGCTTATTCGTTTTATCTATTAGAAAGTAATTGATAATTAATAATTCTCGTATAAGATTATTTGTAGATCTAAATCTATCAAAAGAATATAAGAATATAAAACACTTTTATTTATAATAATCTTTCCTTTCACAAATATTTAATTCGACGAATACAAGTTAGGTTAAATCCAGTATTACACCAGTTTCCACCTAAAAACAGGGTGGGCATACATCAGCTTCAGAATTAATCTTGTCGAAAACAAAGTTTCCCGGCGAACATGTATCCGTATAAAAAAGAGGTCGTATCGAAATTTTTGTTGCTCCATATATTACTCCCCGTGAAGTGGTAGGTGTGTGTTACGATTTATCGATTCAAGGGGTTGTCCGTACTTTCCGCCGGTAAAATCTAATTGGAAAAGCATTGCGTGCATGAAAACGCTCCAGTGGTTAGTCGGTCGATCGTCCACGTTGGTTCGTGTACATGGAATTCGTGACGTCGCGTAAAGCCCTTAACAGATTTTTAACTTGCATCGAAGCGTTGATTTTGTGGCGTCCACTCGTTTCTTTTCTCTGATACGCGTTCCGCACTGCACGCAAACACCGTGTACTTTGTTTCGTATTGTACCACTCCTATATAGTTCCTAAATAGTTCTTAAATAGTTTTATGGGATCAAAGAAAGTTGTACTTTTTATGGAAGAAAGGTACTTTCGATACGGATTTCGTGACTTACTCGGATGACAGGATTGAATATAATTTTTCAGTGATTTGTAAAGGTAGCTCATTGTATAATTTTGAAGAAAAATGTTTATTTTATCATTCATCGCTAGTTTTGAAACTATGTTAACTCTTGCAGACTATCATAGGGCGAAAGTTCATTGTAACGTATGAAGATTAGAGGGAGAGAACATAATGTGTTACGTTTTCTATTTATTTTACAGAGAAAGTAATTTTGCGATCCGTTATGTTGTCCATTCATCTCATATCACCAAAATTGGGTTCCTTATTCTCTTAAAAATTAAAAGATACGAATAGATATTTAAATTTTACGTAATAAATAAATCAAATTAAAGTAGTACAATAATTTTAATTGTAGAATTGTTTTGTTGCTTCGATATATTTAAGAAGGGTCGATAAGAGAATTCAGAGGATTGTTTCAAGATTCTTTAAATTAATTAAACTGTCTAAAAGAACATGGTTTACACCCGGAAGCTTCGAACAATTCCAACTAATCAGGATTTCTTCCAGATCAGCCAGTCGTAGCAACGGTACATTCTGCTTGGTCACCAGTATTTGTGCACGCTTTTAGCAAATTAGAATGTGACTGACGAAATTTTAACGTTCTATCGATTGTCTGTGTACTAGAATGGAATATATGTTTTTGCATTTTCTTAAAAATACCGATCCCTTATTGATTTCCTTTTTTTCTTTGCTTTGAATTTTCAATGCTTAATATATAATAATGATTGATAATGATATCTTTTATGTTCTATCTTTATTTCTTAAAGTATTTGTAAGATAATAAACTAATTCAAATACTTATCTACTAATTTAGTTAGATGGTAATACAAGAAAGATATATATATATTTCGTATCTTCTCTGTTTCCTGTTCAAATGTTTAATTCCGGACAATTTCATCCATTAGAAAGCTCGCAGCAGTATAGAAAGTACAGAGCAATATATCTGTTTCGAAAGCATCTCTAATCAATGTTTCGAGTATTACCTTCACATAAATCGTTGCCACCCTCACTATTCACGGTACAGCACCGTAGACATAAAAAAATTAGTCAGTCAGATTTAGCAGTTAAAAAATAGTTCTTGAAAATCAAAAGCTAACGTTAAAACAAGAATTATTGTTATTTATATTAGTTTCACAGAATTCAAAATGATACTCAAATTATGTTTTACGTAATATATAGCAAATGTATTTTCCAGTCATTCAATGGCACCAAAATATTGAAGATATTTGTTCTGAAAAATTTTGATATGAAATTTATAAATTATTCTTTAATTATGTATGATATTTTAAAGACAGTTAAACATTGATAACGAAGATACTGCTGTGAAGAACATTTTGAATTAAAAACTATGGGTAACAAAATGTTAATTTGCCTGAAATAATTGGGAAGTTCATTAACAAAGCTAGGAAATGAAAATTTCGTTGATGTTCATGCCATGAAAAATACAGCGAATACAGAGTGTACATTTAATTACTTAAAAGATATGGTATATGTGCTCGTATATAGGTATGTAGTTTGTCAGGTACAACTATATAATAAAGTAGGACATGAATGGTACTAACAAACTTTCACGCTTAGCGAAACTTGGGGAAATATAATCCGAGAGACTCACTTCCGTTTCCTCGGTTCTCGACGATTGCACGTCAGGTGCGAATGTAAAACGTGATTCGCACAGGGTCGCCTTCCAACTTTTAATAAGTAAGAAATTCTGGGAGTGTTCCTAGCTCGAAATAACTCGACGACAATTCTCTGAGTAGCGTCCAGCAAATTACTGTTGCGAAATCTCAAAAACCGCCTTATTTAACCAACTTTAATTAGTGAAACAACCGATTATAAGCCATCGTTTAGATATTTTTCAAATCTTAACGTAAAAACAGTGAAATATTATAAACTTATTAAAACAGGAACAGAATAATTCATTTAAATAATGTAAATAAAATAATCGAAGGGAAAATATCATCTTTGATATTGTGCAATTTTATAAAAATATGATACTGAATATTATATGGATAGATCGTAAGACATAAATACTTACAATAACCTTATTACCCAATTCTCCAAAAGTACTTGTCGGTGGCAACTCTTTAGGAACGTATCGAAAAAATTCAGAACCTTTGTAGTACCATTTCATTACGTATAAAGTATCTGATTCTAAATCGTATTCGCAACTCATATTGACGGTCGTGCCAGCTGCTACAGCCAATGGAATATCGATAGATATATTCTTAAGTCCGCGTACACCTGAAAATAAAATAAAACGATATGATTGTTCCACTAACATTTATATACATATAGTAATATATGGTACAGTACGAAATTTGTTTCTGTATATTTTGATGCAAGAATTATATGATGCAGAAATTTCTTATGAAGATGATTTGCATGTAAAATGTTACGTTTTATGAAATTTTCTATAAAATAATATTTTAATCAGATTTAGAAGTTTTGTTTAATTTAATTCAGATTGACACAATTGTGTTTGTCTATTATTAGTCGTTTTAATATATTTGAATTCTCTTTCTATCTAGTTGCCATCTTTTTTCTACATCTTTCTATCTCTTCGCCCTATTTACTCTTTAGGATACATTCTCAAATTTTTTGTGAATTAAAAAGATCTAAATTTTAGTATTAAATTAACCACGTCGTAAATGTTATTATTTAGTAAAAAATCGAATATTTACTTTTTTAAACAAGTTTGTCAGATAAAGGAGCTCTCCTATAGAAATTGTAAACCTTCCTTTAAGGTATACAAAGTTAAGCGACAAGCATTTATCCTATAATAACTTAAACAGACAAGTACTTACGAAACTTTCTACGTAAGCTTAGCAACGTCAGCGTCGACGTTAGTCGCCCATGGGATTACATTCCCAAGAAAAGAATTGCGTGAAAAGGGTAGGAAAAAGTTTCGACATTGACATCGATTTTTAAATATCACTCTAGGGAACTATGCGGTTTTACTCGTTTTTCAGATGGTAATAATACGCGTTTTCAACTTTTGTCGCCTAATGTTTCCATATACGTAGAAGCATTTAAAACTTTCTATTGTGTTAAATCCTAATCACAGATAAGGCTTACTCTCGTGAAAGTTCCTCATTTTATCTTTAACTGTGTGAATTAAAATTTACATTTACCTGAAATGATAGTTTTCATGGGAAATATGAAACCATATTCGTTGTTATAGTATCATGATATTTACGAGAAATGATATGCTGTAAATATAAATGAGAGAAATAATTATGCCCCTGCGTTTGCTTTTTCCTTCAAAGGAAACATAATGTTTAATAGTTAAAATTGTATTTATGTGCTGTTGATATTTAAGATTATGTATTTTAATTTTTCTTGATTTCTAGTAAAGTGTTTTTACATTTTAAATTAAGGCTTTAGAACATCAATTATTTTAACATTTACAATTATATTCTTATGCATTCTGAAAGTAATAGACTAGAATTCCTGGATATTTTAAGCGTAAGTATTAATTAAGCATAATTTTAACCTTTTCATTCTCAAAATGATTACAAACATTTGTCTGTAATTTTTCCACCTAATACGATCATACGACAGATAAATGATTCCCATAAATATTTTATAATCAGGAACATATAAGGAAATAAAATAAAACCATGTCCATAATTACAATATATAATTGATTCTCAATAAAAGCAACATTCTCTTTTATAATTCTAAATATCTAACCATACAACTACGCCATCGCAACCAAAGGGTTGATATATTGACTGTCGTATGAAGTTCGATTTTATTCGAATCGAAATATTTTTTCTTAATTTCCTTATATTTATTGTGGTTTGAAAATTGGAAAATTTAAATAATTTTCAATCTAGAACTCAATTTTTCCATTATAATGAGAATAACTACTGATAAATAATTTTCTCATTTATTGCTTCTCCGAATTCAATTGAAACTTGTATATACGTATTTCCAGAATAACAAGATCGCTGCGGTAGAGATCCAAACGGTACATCTTATATTTATGATTAGACCTATAACAGAATGAATATGTGATGCAACCGCCTACGGTAATGTTTGTCTATTCACGATAAGAGGATGTGCTATATTCCGAGCTCACAGTTATCGCCAACGGGTTGAAAACTTTGTCCGTTTCGTCGGTGTTTCGGCTTAAGGGAGGAAAAAAATCTGTCGCAAGTTAAACGTCTAGCTCGTGGATTTGCGAGATCAGCACGCGATGAACGTGAGTGGCATTTGCGATGCCAGACTAACGTTCCAGCTTCGTCATTAATTAACCGTTTTTCATGGAAACGCGAAACTTGTTAATTATTCATGATACAACGTATACAGAGCCAGGATACTGCACGTGTAACGTAATTAGTTCCTAATTGATCTAATAAATAATTATAAAGGTACCACATTAAGAAGCATGATACACGTTTCTTATCCTTCTACATTTCTTTTCCAATCTTACTGTGTTTATTATAGTAAATTTATTATAATAATATATTGCAGTAGCATATTATATAAATTACGTTCTTAATAGGTACAAATGTTTCGTTTTACGAGAACGAATATTCTCACCTGTTGTGAATAGATATCATTTAGATTTACGGAATTATAGAATATCGTTTTCGTACATTGTCTAAAAATTCAGCGGTATCAGAACTAATTATAATAAAAAAGGTAATGGGAAAAATATCTAATTTCTACTAAATATTTAATCTAATATTTATGACTTCACCTCGTTTGGATAACAATCTACCAACGTTCAAATAATCGACCGTTTATTCGAATACATGTTCTATCATAGTTATCATAAAGCTTGGTGCGTTGGCAAAGGCTAATTAGAGTGTGTAATGGTTACATAGGTCTCGGAATTGTGCATACATAGATGATGATCGTGTAGAATCAGATCGTGTGTTTGACTGAAGACACAGCGGGAGACGCACACATTCACCCGGCAGATTGTTTCAGTGAGATTTAAATACCCGCTGGTCGCTAATCACCTCGCTAATCCTTAATTACTGCCCTAGCCCGATTGTTATTCGCATCACGGGTTCGTGGAACACGCACCTTCCATTTTTGGAAGATGAAACCTTCCCATAAATAACAGTACCCCGAGACAATGGCGTTGCATAAACTCGCTACCTATATATCAACTCTCTTGCCCTTAAATTATCGCTGGAATAATAGGGCAAGCGTAGCTAGATCCCAAAATCGTTTTCCTTCACGGCCACTTTGCTGCGTTCTTCGTCAAATTGCGCAGCCAAACGTTAAACACAGACCATTCGGGATTAGGTACACTACATTCTGTTATTTAGGTTTCGAAACCCTCCTAAAGAGTTACAGCTTATATAATTGAAGTAGGTTTCAAAGACGACAGATTTTGTATGCGATTACAACCATTTTTTTCGTTAGGAAGTGAACGCATCGAAAAATAGACCCATGATGTATATTGCTAATTTATAATTTATCTTTAAAATTGGTCATCTGCAATTTATCATTTTTATATGTATTATCATTCGCTAAATTTTTATTGTATCATAATATCGTATGCGAATTTTACCAAGATGTAGACGATACCTTACAAATCGATTTAATCGGTATATATTACATTATTCTGTAGTTCGTTCGTAAAATGAAAGTGATAGAATAATTAATTTATAAAGGTAATTTAAATTTTAGAAAAGCTTGAAAATATTATGCAAATCTGTTTGGAAGTTCAATGCAGATTATTCAACTGTAGTTAGGTTAATTTATTTCCATTTTAAAATTGGTATTTTACAAGACACCCGCGATACACATCTTTGTAGTATATTATTATATATAATTTTAAGTAAAGAAAATACTTCATTTATACTATTTTTAATAATAGCTAAATGTTATTAGTTGAACATACATTTAAACACTGTACTTATTTAAGAAAATAGTTTTTAAAAGAGCAATTTTTCAGTAGATGAAATTACATTCCCAAGCAACAAAAAAGATAATTTCCACACACCTCGCTGTGGGAATTGTTTCACTTCACAAAAGAGGGTGTGTCAATGCTATAATTAGATCGGTGCTATAATTAGCGAACGAAATCAGATTGCGTAAAGGAAATCAGATGCGGAAAGGAAATCAGATGCGTAAAGGAAATCATATTATACCTACGGATTTCTTATGTTAAAATTTAATTTGCGCTCTTAATTGGTATACAGTTAGCTGCGGCAATTTCTACAATCATACAGGGATTTATGTAGTATCTTTATTAACCACAAGACACAGTTGTCACACATTACGACAAATTACTTTTAAATGCTCGCTTATCTCCGAATGAAGATTTTGCAAATATTTTTAAGTATGCCCGTTGAATTTTAATTAGGCCTTAATTAGTTATATATTTCAGCGGCCATATGGCGTTGGTCCCTCTAAAAAGTCTTCAAAGCATTATGCATATCCTTGGTAAGATCCCTTACGGCCGCAAAGACGGAAAAGCCAAAGGCGTAAAGAGCTTGTACTTTGAAATGAGGTCCCTTTCTTCCTTCAGAACTCAACTAAATGAAACCCCATCCCTGATACACCGTCGGTTGTGGACCCTTTTATTGTTTTGTATAAAACCAGGAAAAAACGAGTGGAAGAGAATCTCGGGAAATATTTGTTATAAAGAAAATATCGTACCCGGAGCGGTCTATGCCATAATCTGCTTCAGCATCAAAAGAACACTGGAGTTACAGATGATAGTATGTATATTTACTGCTTTCATTTTATCAGGCATCTTGGTCTTGTATCCTTTCTATTTCAAAAGGATAATAGTGCTAGTTAACTGAAAGTTATAACGATCGGCAAATAAACAAATGATATATGGTTACATTTATGAGAAGATGAGGAATATTTCGCTTAAAAATTATTCGTTTTATTTTTTCAACGAAAGGTACTTGTAATTGAGCGAAAGATACTTGTAATGTTTCAACAAATATTTTAGAGTAAAATTAAGATAAGAAATCGCATACGTTAACAATGATCCTTTCATATTTCCTTTTCATCCTCCTAGATGTAAAAAGAAATGTTTTAACAATAATATATTTTATAGAAAAGATTCAATATGATCCAAGAAACGTAACAGAGTTCAATATGTAATAAAAGATAAGTTTTAAAATGTTGAGACGCATTTAAATACTTTTGTAATACACAAGAAGCAAGTTTAATAACGCTTAATAACGTCGAAACCCCTCTGATATGAATCCATGGAAAACTAGACATTAATTCTGACGATTGGTATCGATTCGGTGAAGAAAGTGGCTAGAAGGCGGCACGAGGCCGATCTTTTAATCCAACAGATGGAAGTGTTACGATCGACTTAGTATTGCTACGTATCCGGAACGGTGCCTTGGTCGTATTTAATTTCCAATGGAAATCGAGAATCTACCAGTCGAAGCGGGCTGGCTCAGTTAATATTGTAAGATTCAGAAGCGCTCGTTGAATCTTTAAAGTTTCGAACCCGTAGCGGGAGAGATGGCCAGCAATCGGAAGCAGAAAAAGGATTTCGCCGAGTCCAAAGCGATACGAACCCTCGAAATGGTCTTGAACTTTTATACGATGCTCGTAAAAAGTTTTATAATAAAATGTACACCGGAACAGACTATCGAGGATAAGTACCTGACGTCGTCTAGTCGCATATGAGTATTTTCAAACCGCGTCTATTTCCCGGATCATTTCGTGGTTTAACGTGGCACGTATCTTTGATGTATATCACGTACACCGAATAGCTTTTTTACGTTCGTTTTATACTAAAGCTTTCAAATTTATTGTATTTAATTGCTTTTAATCTTTTATCTCTATTCATTTCTTATGTTAGAGGAAACTCGGATACTTTTGTAGATATATAATAATAGCATGAGCTTGTACCGCGGAAGTTGAGAATATTTTATATTTGGAATAAATTTTGAAGCTATTTCAATCTCTAATTTATGATACAAGCTTCATATTTAAATATATTCAATAAAAGTATAACGTAAAAGAGAAATGAAATATCTCAATTGGCTCAAAAACATGGGCAATTGAAATAACTTGATTTTGTCTTCAATGTACAATATTATATACAATTATTTGATTGGTATCTGCATGTATAGGAAGGTGCTAATCTATAAACTTTATTATTAGAAGAAATAATGAAATGGAGAAAATAAAAACAAAGTCCATTCCATGCGATTATGTGCTTATATCCCTGATTATGAAGTACTTTAATATATTTCCGGTTTAACCGGATATTTGATTCTTTCTGCTGCTTTTATAACAGGCGTACAAAAATGTTTTAAAAACCAATTTAATGCTGATTTCAAGCAAATTTAGTGTACGTCCATTAAACGTGAATATCCAACGGTGCAGTGCGGTGCACGCTCGAAATACTTTCGAGATATTTTACATGTTATTAATATTCTTGTCCTCTAAAATTACTAATAATTTCATCAATTCTCTCTCTATATATAATTCTGCTTTGTAATATTTAATAGTTCTTTACTAAATGCATGCATGAATTCAGAATATTATCATAAAAATATTTGAAACGATGTTTTAAAATACTGAAAAGTTAATTTGAATATCAAGATATTGAATAAAGAAATTTATAATTTATAAGTTAAATATCACTTTTATTTTCATGAATATTTTATTTTACTTAATAAACTAATAGTTTTAACTCGGACAAATATTTATAAAATTTAATTTTCAAGTTACAATATACTTTACGTTAATACACCTTACTTGATTAATATTCTTTTAGTTTGCATTTGTATATCTATTACAATTTTTCCTAACAATAATTAGTAAATTATTTTATATATATTCTTTACTTTATGTAAAAATATTAAAAAATTAAATAAACGTGTTGTCAATGAATACAAAATAAAACGTTTCGTAATAAGTATTTTAAAGTTGAAGTAGTTTAATATTCGTAACATAGTGATGTCTTCTTACGCAGACATTATGTACGCTAATTGTAGAGATTTATTTTCACATTATGGATACGTGCTTGCAGGCAGTAATTTAATCTGTATCGCGCTATTGTTCTTCTATCTCCAAGGAGGAAGTTTACTGTTTCAAAGTACAAGCTGTGTTAACTGTTTGCGGGAATATTTTTCTCCAAATAACACGCGAGGTCGCTTCATGTTACATAATAATTTCTAACTAATGTTAAATACAAGCTACAATTAACGCCATTTAATAAATTTTATATAAATACATGAAAAGTAAATAATATATGCGTAAATTTAATAAATTCAGGAATTTGATATTTTTTCTTATTATTTTGAGTATTTTATCGATAAAAATTCCGAGAATCAAAATGGGTCAAACTGTCAATCCAATCCAATTTATCATTCAGTCGAGAATAAACAAACTACTGGAAAAAGAAATACGTATTTCTGCATAGTCCGAATTGGTTCATCGTGGTAAAGTTTTGCTACAAGAAAGTCGGTGAAGTAAGTAACTCCTTTGATAACCTTTCTTTTCTTTCCTTTTATCTCTTTCTTCCATTCTCTTCTGATATGAACCCGTCCTACTGAAACTGTTCCTATTGAAAACAAATGTAAGAAATCTCAATACAAATATACAGAATTTTCCATTTGTCATGACTAACAATTTTCCTATTTTTGTTGCTATATTTAATTTCCATTACATTACATAGATAATTAGAATTGTTTAAAATTATAGAAGTTCTTTAAGGGAATATAATCGATAACTATTTAATTTTTAGATTGCTACAATAAGAACTATATAGAGAGTTGTAAGTAATAGTTTAAGTAGAATTATGGCTTGAAACAAACATATTACAGAGATCTTGGAATATAAATTAAGGATGAAGTTTAAGTAAACTGAAACACACTGAAACATACACACAGTTCGATACAAGAAGTTAAATAACTTAAACTTCATAAATAGCACTTTAACGTAGGAATTAAACCAATCTCTGCTTCAGAAACACTTTGCTATTTAATCTATCCGTATTTAAAACAAACGTATTATCTTAGAATTACAGATTACTATAGATTAGGCATAAAACCGAAACTAAATACAAAGATAAAAAGAACTAAGAGAAAACACATTGAGATATATACGCATACAGTTGTATAAAAGAAATTAAACAATTTTAGCACTATACATTGCAAGTAACGATATAAAATAGAATGCTGGTTTGATTATTAAATCACTCCTTGTTTCAGAAACAATTTTCTATCAACCGATCCATGTTTGGAACAAGCGCACTATGGATACGAAATATGCTACAGTAGAGTTCCCAATTCCTCGTTGTCTTCTCTCGTATCAACCTCCCGCGTACCCATCCAGCTACCCTCAGTTGAAACCCTATTCTGAGCGAGCTTAACTTCGGAAGTATGTGTTGCGTGTTTGTATACGGTTGTGATTTACTCGCTTCTAGGGCTATGTATCTTCCTATGACTGGCTCCTGTGAAAACGTGGAGAGTGGCAATGCCAAGAAGAAAGCAGAGGGCGAAATTTGTCCGTTTTCTGTTGATGGTGTGCGGCAGTATAAATTCGTCGATGTATCAGTGGTGGTCTGTTGGATTGCTTTCGAAGCTTCCAGTAACGCGTTTGCCTTGCAGCATCGTAATCCTTGGAGAAGTTCATGCTGGTCACATAGTGCTGATACGGTTCCAGTTTCAAACTGGTGAAATTCTGAAAATCAGGATTTTCAGCGCTTTGCGGTTTAATTGAACCACATTTACTTTATTTTCACATTAACTCTTTGCCGACCTTCATTTATAATTTAATCTAATCTACCGGAAGTTAGGATGCACAAATCATTCTTGGTGCTTTTCTATATGTCTTTATTACATTTTATTATATATAATATTATTATTATTATGTATAAAAATTTAATGCATAACTCATGTTATTGGTATTTTTTTATGTTATTGGTATTATCATATTGCTTTATATTACGTACAATATGTGTATAAAGAAATTGAATATATTTTTAAATTATGTATTCAGTTGAATAATTTTATATACCATTCATATTTAAAGTCTATTCATTACGAAGTTTGAAACTATTTGATAATTCATTACTGTTAAAGAACGAAAAATTTGTGGATTACATTTATGTAAATTTAAATTTCATAATTTTCTTATTAAGTACAGATCCATACAATTTTAAAGTCAAATTTAATCTATAATACATTCATATTTTATATTCCTCTTTATCCTCGTCCATTTTTATTGGAAATACATTAAACTCTCACTTGTTTAAATTTATAATATTCAATAGTTAAAAACACAATGTTTTCTCTAATTCCATAAGACGAGATATTAAATTGTGAATAAAAATTATAACGGATATTATATAGGTATATATACGAAGAATATTAATGGCAATCAATAAGTATACCTTAATTAATAATAAGTTTACTTACTTATTGTAAAAGTACTTATTAAGTAAGTTAACTAATAATTAACTTACAACAAGTACTTTTTCATTTTGTACATTAATTACGTATAGTTATATTATCAATTACGTATTCCTCTTCGCTTTGGCTTTACATGCAATCAAACTAGCATAATATTTCACAAAAGCACACAGAATCAGGTTTCATTTTATATGGATTTTCAATATCAATTTACTCAATGCATTGTAAATATTCATCCTATTTGTTTATATCATTTTTACACAAAATGTCTTTCAATATGAAATTTCAAACAAATTTTTAATCGAGGAAAATGTAAATTACCACTTACAATTATAATAATTTTCCATGTGCGTATAAAATAACGCTCATACTTCCAGCGAAGTTTTCATTATCAATTTATTTACATTCTATTTAATTAGTAATAATAGTTATTTAATTACATTCAACTATCTTATTGCATAACGACATTCTCTATTATTTTGATTCCGTAATTGTTATTGTGTATGAACTTTTGCTTTTTATTGTGTTTTTTATTTAATATAATTTTGCTTTGTAGATTTCATATTATGTGAAAATGAAATAAATTCTCTCTGTTAATTATTTGTAAGGTTTTTTGGAAAAATTGGTTGACAGACAAACCTCCCGCCTGCGATTGAATCGTCAACATAATGCAAACACGTCTTTAGTAATGACGATTGGCACGTATACGAGCTTCTAAGAGAAACCTGGATGGTTTAAAGCCATGAAAGTCTGGTTCAACAACCACGAAGGTGAGAAGAGTCGTAGAAAACATGAGAATATGAGTTCATTGTTGACTACGAAGGCTTGTAGACGTGTAAGGGGATTACACTTTATCCCCTCCACCCTATTGGTATAATATACAGCTATTGTTGCTGGGCTCGCTTCCTCGTAACTTCGTGTATATATCAACAAAGATACGCATATTTCTTTTCATTGCATTTCTTTTACGTTCTCTCGAAACAAATAAAAATGTTACGTCGCACCTTTCCGGCATCTTAGGATTATTTCACAAACGACATTATGATATTTTATCTCGGCTTGATAAACAGCGTGCGTGAGAGGATGTGTAAAATTTCATGGAAGACAAGAATTGCGTCAATTAGAATTGTTATTATATTGTAAATGTTTACTAACCGTTTTCTGACAAGGAACAACGGTAAAGTATAAAGTTACGGAGGTAAAGTGCAAGGAGATGCATTTATGTGCAAACGTAATGCCGACAAATAAGGACATTCAGAATTAACATTTAAAGTTTTGTTTATTACGGGCAATTAGATTCATTTTGTAGAGTGTAATTGTTGGCTAAGTTGATGGCGATTTATTTTTTATTACATGAAAGGATTACGTTTGTTCGCTGGAAACTTGGTTCCATTCCAACAGCAGATTGCTAGTTTTTGTCATTTGGAACCATATCTAATTAATAGAGTTTCTTGCGAGATTTCTTTTCAAAATTATCCGCTACACACTATCTTACAGATATCTACAAATTTTATTTTTATTCTGTTAGATGTAATTGTATTTTTTTAGTATTTCTTATCCAAACATTGGACGTTCTATTTTTATAATTATACATAACTAATAATTGTAACAAAATAAATTTGGAACCAGTACGTGTACCACGCAATCTACGAATTGTAAAAAAAATGTCAGCTTTTAAATTTTCGTTACCTTACAAATTTTCTTCGTCAAAAATTTACCTAAATTAAGAATATTATTACTAATACCCACAATATTCGGATTAGAAGGAAAATTATCAAGAGATACATTACAAGTAAAATTAAAAAAGCGATTCTAAAAGTTCGGTCCGTAGTGCATACTTAAAACAGTACAATAAAAACATCCATAATATGACATAACCCAGCATCAGGATTTATTTTATAACGCGAACAGAGTAGCACAATTCTTTTCATCCGGCGCGTTATCACGTAATGACGAAATAAACTAAAACAGTAGGCATTATCTGGAAACAGGGCGCTTTACGATATATTGTATCGTTCGGTCATCGTAAAACTGATTATTGATAGCGGATGCGGAAATGGAAGCTCTATCTGTACCACCTGTCGTTCATACGTTACGTTGAAACGAATGCTTCCTTCCGTCAAGATGACACGTGTAAATGCCCTCGATGCGCCGTCATTCGATGCGACAGAATAACACGCGTCTGTCACAAGATAAGCCGACGGAATCTGATGTTTCCTCCTAGAAACGTACGCGGTACAGGACGAAACAAAGGCGTTGCGGGTAATCATCGACAACTACAGCTCGTTCGCTACACCAGCTACTTACGCGTTCTTCCCGGCTTTTTTTCCGTTACGTGAAATTATTTTAACCTATCATTCTCGCGGAAGCGTGTAATGTTTATAGTGCACGGGATGTACGTGCAATTTGATGGTGATTTCGGTTCTTCGAAATCGAATCGCGCTATTTCGGGATGTAATTTTGTCTTGCATGTTGGCTAGGAAAGCAATAAGATTAATTTACAGCGAATTTCATATATTAGTGATTGATAATAAAATTACAAAAATTAGAAACACACTGTTCATTTGAAAATTAAATAGAGATTATGTTATTTTATTTCATATATCGTTTAAGGGAGTAGCAAGCAGTTTATAATAAATTTTATGCGTTAATTTACAATAGGATCGTATTAAATTAAAAACGCATTATCTGATTGAAAATTATGTATAAAGTACGTAAAGTTTGAGATTACCTGTGTTGATGCTCACGCGTCGCAGTCGCAGTAGAATGGATCGTTCTACTTCAGACACTCGGGAACAACATCAGTAGAATTATAAATAAACAGACATAATGAATAGTTATAATTGAAATGATTTTCTGTATTCATGTTAGTATTATCGTAATCAGTGTTATGCTAAATTATTGAAATCAACAATAAGTTACGACTATATGTATTTATTATTTTGTGTCATAAAAAAAGCTAGTAAGAAACAAGTATTACATTAGAAATCAGAAAGATGAAACAACTAATCTAATTTAATATTGCGAACTATATATAATATTGCGAACAAGTATTTATCCCAATTTTGCAATAATTTGGTTTCAACAATTAAGACATACTGATTCATAAAATTGTTTGTTGTTACTTATATGCATTTTGCTCGTGTCAGTTGTTGCCAATAATCGGAGAAATCAATTTACTTCTTCCTCATTGCGTTACAAGAATCTGTTTAATTAAAATTTCTCCAACTCTTCCATCGATATCTACTTCCTAAGTTTGCATTATTGAATTCGTTATTTCTGCTTCGTCAAATTTTTACCCGTTAAGAGACGGAAAATTCAATGAAATGAAGATATATGAGATAAGTGCGTTAAAATACGCATTACACGGAGTCTTTCTTTTTGTTGTAAGTTGGAATCTAGGAACGGAGAAGCAGCAGAAAATTTACGAGAACTGTACGTGTCGGCGCGACGCGATGTATGTATGCTTCTTTCGATCATCACTGAGACATAATGATTTTGTTCCACGTTCCATCGGGAGTCGTCCAGGTTTTTCTACGGTGCTTGATATCTCGCGAACCGATACGCAACGCAGTTCCGCATTCGAGAATGCCTCTTCCTGTTGTTACGTCTCTTTGCACCTTTTATTTATCGTTTCATGCAGTTCAACTGCTTACGGTTCTGCTCGAGACTTTCCGGGACTGGTGTAATGAGTCGGCCAGACATCATCGCCCCCGCATTCTTTCGCATTCCGGTACCCACGCTTGCTTCGTGTAACTCGTGTCTGCATCGAAAGTGCAGTTCATTGTGAATCGCGATCTCATGCGATTTTTAGCTTTATCCAAATGCTTTTCTTTTCCCTGTTTATTCAGATCATACATTTTTATTTTCATCAACAAACTTTTAACTCTGATAGCATTGAAACTATTAATGACTATTCTGACTATATATATAAAGAAAGAAATATGTTACATATATTATCTCTTTCGATAAAAACTAGAATATATTTTGTATTTAATGTTTCATTTGTGTAAGTAATTAGAAATTTGGGATAAACAATGTAATGCTTTAATACTACATAATAATTTCATATTATATTTGATATATTAGATATGTTACACGATATATGTTACATGATTGTAATATGATATATGTTATATGATATGATATGATATGATCTGATATATATGTTACAGTTATACATTGATATTCTATATTGCAATGTATTTTGTGTTGATTAGAAAGTACGAAAGTTGATAAAAATATTAATAAAAATTACGCTTTCCTGTCAGTACATTATAAAAATGCTAATACTTGTTCCCAGAAATTGATCATAAAAGTTAATTATTGATATAGAATTTATCAAGTAAAGTATATAAAGATTCCAGTAAGCTTCTTTTATAAAGACGGTGGTAATGTTTAATTGAATTTACATATCCTGTAAATTTGATATATATTACTAAATTTAAGTAAAATGTAAATGAAATTAATTTATAGAATTAAAACAGTAATCAGTATCAACGCGGGGAAAAATGTCTTGTGCGTGGGAAATAGATTGCAAGATGAAGAGCAACACGCGGTACAAACTACGAGATGCAATGCAAACACGATACGACGCGAATCTGCAAAAGCAATTTGAATTTGCCGAGAGAGAATTTAAATTGCTTTCGAACAGTCTGAATTACAAGGTAGCTTCAAATTGTCTTCTAGCAATTCACATCCGGTTTGCATGATAGAATTCATTTCTAGTACATACAATATTAAAGTGAGAAATTTGACGATGTCGCGTCGTGTCGTTGCGAATAATTCGAACGTATCGTTGCAAACGATGTCATAAAACTTCAGAATGTGTTCTCTTTTCTCTAAAAATAAAATAGACATACGCTAATAATGTATAAAATATAAAAAAATGACGATTGTTTATATTGCCATACACTAATTTTCGAATTTCCGATAGTTAGTGATAATAATTAGTAATATTTCGTAGTATTTCATATAACTTAAAAAAATATTTCAACTAAAAATAGAATATTCAGAAAAAACAATTTCCATCCCGTTAAACGGATTGGTGTTATTAATTAAAAGTACGATCTAACATTACCTCTTTTCATCATGCTGTTTCTATTATATTTCAATTCGATCAAAATTTGATCTTGTTAGACATGGATTAAATGCGAACTTTATATTCGATGAAATTTTACCACGAAAAAAGAATATGTATTATATTTATTTTATATTCTAGAACAGGTTATATAACATAACGTAACACGTATTGGTTTTTGTACATAAATGTGTTACGCAGATTTACAATGTATAATATTTTATTCGTCCCTAGATCTGATAAATTGACGATGATACACGCTATGTTCGAATTTATACAGACTATTTATACATACATGTGTTATTTAAATGGAGATTCATTTTTGCTCATATATTGCTTAGTTATTAAATTTTCTTTAGTCACGTGATGTTTCGAATTATAATGTTTGGTCTGTTTGAATGATAATATAATTTGAGAATGAAATGATGAAAAGCCAAGAGGAGGAAGTGAGAGAGTGTGCTTCAGGGTGAAACCCGTCAGTTCTTCAACCTTGTTGTGACAACTAGGTCTATAAACTCTGAACGCTTACATAGTTGGTGATTTGCAAAGGAAAGTGTTGGCAGCCACCAAACAGGTGTCTCATGTAGCAAACTTTCCCTGCAGATATGTATTTAATCCATTCTATCTAATAATAAAGCAATGTCTGCGCTAATTGCAACTAGCTTTACGTGCGTGAATAAGTGTGCATAAAATAAATATTTATTAAAATCGTTGAAAATAATTTTAGTTTTATTATGTTGCCTATATTCTCATATCTTGGTGGAAAATTTATCAATCTGCAGTTATTAACTATTTATCAATCTATAGCTATTATGTCATATAAAGTTGTACTTTTCTCTGTGATTAATATACCCTTGAAGGTAGACGAAAATTACGATAAATATTATCATCATAATTCTGAAGCTTCATTTGATAACAGCAACGGAACGAATATAAAGAAAGTAGCAGCTAGTTGATTAGATTTATTACACGCAGTAATGAAAGGACATTGGTACGTGAAGTGATGAAGACGGCAAGTCTATTAGGAAGTCAGGAGTCGTTAAGCTAGGTTTAACATACGTGTGACTAATGAGTCTGGTTTTATTTCGCAATAAATAAAACCCTAGTTACCCGTGAGATCCTCAATTTACTTGTTAAATAATGATAAATGGCACTGACGCTTCAAATAGATCTTGCAAATAAATTAAAAATATAGTATATTGTTTTACCAAAATGTGTTAACAGTCTACGTAACAAAGAACATGATCTTGAAAATATCTTAATAATTGGACAATTTATATAATTTAGTGTGCAATGTTGTGTATAAATAAACTATAAATAAATAAATCTAAACTATTTTGAAATTTGAAATAAATTGAAGGTCTGTTATCAACGTCGGAACCGTAAGTTCAATTAAAACGTGCGATATTCGATTTTGTCATGCCGGACTACTATGTCATAATATAGAAAAGCGAAGCAAAATGCAATAAAATCCATGATAAAATTCCGATGGTTTGGTCGCCAATTTTCACTGACTATTCTTGCAAAATCATTTAATCGTGACGAACTCGTTAAAAATTAAATTACGATATCTATTCGCTCGAATCTTTTAAAAATTTGCAATTCTTAAAAGATTATTAATCGAGGCTCCTCTGATCAGAATTCGAATAACAGATTTAATTAAATTCCGTGCCAGTGGGTTTTGATTTTCTGTTATCGTGCTCGCGGATGTGTTCAAACTCTGCACCACTTTCCAGTTCGGTTATCAATGCAAAATGGTAAAAATGAAAATACCATGTTCACGGTATAATTCCGCGAAAGTTTATTCTTTGTTATATTTTACATACGTTGTTGCGTAAAATACTTTGTTTAATACTGTATAGCTTGTCAGAAAATTAATATCTGTAGAATATGTATCTACAGATATATATAGTGTATTTATAACATAAATATCAGGACGTGTAGATCGTCCAAAGTTATTCACCAAACGTGTAACACAGTTTCTGCCTGTCATTTGTAAAACAATTCTAACTTTGCTTCTTACACATCCTTTTGAATTTTGAACCTTTTTATCTTTGTATGCTTTAATCCTTATCCTTCAATTTTCTGTCGTCTGTATTTCAATTTTTTATATCTCTTGTACTTTGACTCTGATTGCCCAACTTACTTTTGATTCTTATTCTTGAACGTCGTGTCTTTGATTTTTGAGTTTTTAATATCTAAGTTTCTGTTCTCTAGCTACTTTACAATTATTTAAGCACCGATTAACTCTTCATATGTAAAGAAATTTTTAAATTCGTCGTTTAAGATTAAATGAGCTTTTCTATCATGACTTCTCAACATAATTACCTAAATACGATAACATATTGATTCACATAATTTCTAATTGTACATTATATTATATCAAATTACATCTTTTTATGAAAATTCAAAATTACATCCAAATAAACGCTACAAAAAGAACATCTAACGAAACTCGCTAAAATACCGAATAAACTCGTCTAAAACTTTCGACATAGAATATAAAAAGTTAGAATATAAAAAGGAAAACTGTGTTTCCATTTTTTGGAAATTAATTGAAACACGCGATATTCGATTTCATTGCACGCCATATGTCCAAATCCGCAAGTGATTGTGTGGTGAGAGGTGGAGAAAAAAAGGAAAGAACAACAATACATCGTGCTCTCTGACTGAGAAATTTTCTCTACGTGTGGCCAACGAATAACGTTTAATTGCCACGCGCGAAATTGGGACAACGCTGGTTGTCAGCTACGTCTCGTAACGCGATTGCTTTCGTTTCTCATTGCTCTTTACTTTATCCCACTCGTCTAGCTACCGAGTTTTTTAATTAAACGTGGCTTTTCTAATATTAGTCCAGAGGTAATTTCATGTGATAATATAGAAAATTCCGTGACCAACCATAGGAAGCAATTCTTCGATTGATTCCACGTCACTTATTTCCTTTGTCTCTAATAACATGAGTTAACAAAGCCATAATAATTTCAAGTACACATTCTTTATATATAGATCGATATTCTATCTTATTTAAATCTGCATTCATTAATTATTTCCTAATAATATTCTTGATTAGATACATTAATTATTTGCTAATAAGATTTTTCCTTAAATAGATACTTTTTTTAAACAAAATGGAATAAATACGGAAAGTATAATGAGATTATATGGTGAAAAGTTAAATATTTCTTATCATTAAATATTAATATATTATATGTTAATATATTATATGTGCAAAATATTATAATATTAATTATTATTAAAAATTACAAATATAATGTAGTTAATTTATGAAGCTATAATTTTGTTTATTTGTTTTTAATGTTAATTGTGAAGATGTCAAAAGTATAGTTATATATATATATATAATTAGATTGTAAATATTTATTGTTCATACTATATGCGTTCTGTGCACTTTGTAACTTGAAATTTTCCATATATGTATAAAAGTCCACAGTCCATAAACACTATTAATATAGCGGTTACCAACTGCGGAAGAATCGTACGCCATTTTAGTTAACTGAAGATTTACGATCTTGAAAAGGAAAAAAAACAATGCAATTCCATAACGGTGGTACAAATACTAGGTATAACACGACAGCTGGTCATCAAACGCGTCAGGTGACGTTAGAAAAATTTATATTTTTGCAACGTTACAGTTTAAAAGCATTCTTCATCGTAATACGTTTGTTTTAGTGCAGAACGATTTAGTGACAGCTAAGTACTTACATGAAAGAGAGTTAACGAAGTTCGTGGCGTGGTTAGATAAAGACTCAGCGTGGTAAAGAACCGAGGACAGTGGAAAATCGCAGCGTTTATTTAGAGCTTAGAAGAGGAAGACGAGAGTAAGAAAAGAAAGTATTTAGAAGGAAAAATTTAATAGAAAAGGATCTAGTTCCAAGTCTAAAGGACACACGTATGCTACCAAGGCTGTACGATGTGGAAAAAGAGAGTCTTAAGAGTGGAGAGACAAAAAGAACAGGAAACTAGAAATATTTAGAGAAAACTGGCAAGTGAAAGCCATAGAAAAAGCAGAACGAAATACTTCTAAGAAAAAATATAATGATAGGAATGTGGTGATAATATTACAGTGTAATGTAGTTGTCACGAGTTTATATTTAGTTAGTTGATTAAATTTAAGTTGCTTTTGATTATAAAATCGGTGTAGATTACATAAATTAGAAGAAACCGTATTAGTGATATACGAGATGTTACAACAAAAAGGTTCAAAATTCAAGAGTCAAATTTAATATTGATTTTATCATCCATACTTTCGACGTAAATTGTACTTTTACTAATACTTAAATTGTACTTTTGTAATTTTGTACTTCCTTCCATCATTGAGCCGTATATAAATGATTTATGATACTATCGATTAAGTTATTTAATCTTATGTTAATTCGATTGTTTTAATTTAGTTTGTATTCTGTATTTTATTTATTAAAGACTATTAATGGTACTTGTCCATTGTCCTATTATATTTAATATAATAACAAAAATTGTAGCAACTACTTAACGAATATTTCAACGATTGCATGGTTTCTTTTGAATAGGAGTTTGACAATATTCGGATTAAATTCGAAGTAGATGAAAGTTCTGCAACGGTATGAAATTTTCTTCAGGTTCTGACACTTTGGTTCCCGCACCGTTACAACTAATTTCTAATTTACTTCTCAGAAACTTCAGTTTTATGACACGTAATTAAACCACGAGGAATGGGAGAAATAAACTTCTAGAAACTTCGAGAAATAGAGCCTAGCCATCCAGTTAGGATTTACATTACTCTGTTGAATCTATGTCAGTAACAATCTAAAACCCCAGAACTCTCTATCATTTTGCCAACATTACGCGTTTAATTAATAATTTTCTTTGTAAGTTTCTCCAAACAGTTTTTCATTTCCCCTGAGAAACTTGTTTAAGTTGCGTCACTTCTGAAATACACGTGCGATAGGTAGGTTTGTAATTTATCAATTTTATGAAGAAAGAAACAGTCTAATTAATGTATAATATATTATTTAATATTTGTTATCAATAGTTTAGCAACTTATACGTCAACCATGAAGGCTTAACATACTCCGCAGAGTGTAGGCTTCTATTAGAAAATACTCGATGTAGAAAGATGCATTAGTGAGCTAAACAATGAATAAGGGAATAATAAAGTCAAGCATTGTTCAACATCGGTCAGATATTCGTAGGGAGTATATAATTCTTGTATAGTTTATCGCGCGCTTCTCTTCGTGGCACGCGTTGTTTCACAGTTGTACCTGATTACCTGTTGTTGACGTGCGTGGTATAATGAAGTGTAAACAGCTAGAAAGAAAAATGAGCTCTTTTACTGCAGCGAAGTACTTTATTACCAGGCGCGACGAGCCGGCAGGTGTAGTCGTGCATTCATTGCATCTATGCGCATCCGGCAAATAGTAGAAAATTACATGCAGCTCGTGGTGCACTCCAGCATATCTCTCGGCGTGTTCGTTAGCGTTTCAACGTTTAAGCTAAAATACAATCAATCCGAATTCTCGCGTTCCATTTCTGAACGATGTCGCCGTTTTAACGCGGCGACTGGGTAAAGTATTAATGAGATGCAAAGATATAGACATGTAGCGTTCTTTAATAAGAGTTGATAATTGAAACTTTTCGGAATTACAACAAAGCGCTGTAATCATAGTTAGAGCAAAAGATGTTATTCTGGAGATAGACGTAGTTCGTCGTAATTTAAGGATCGTCATATAATAGTGGGTGGTTAATTTATTTGCGTGTTTGGTTATTTTTTTGTTAGAAGTAGTTAAATTTGCATGAGTGTGATGATTGAACGATGACGTATTGACGTAGTCGTTAGGATACTGTGATTAAAAAACAAGAACAGAATTATTTTTAAATACGAAGGATAATGACAGCTAAATAAATTCGTATATGGTTATGGTGACAAGAAGAGAATGAACAAGTATTTAGAATGCATTGAATCGATAACTCAAACACTTACTGATATATTGGAATAGTCTAGTAACTTTTAAACCAATAATTTCAAGTTTTAAGATATAACTATATTAATAATACTAATTCGTAATTTGAATTCAATAGGATTCGATAATACGAATTGACTAAAAAGATATTAGAGATGAATGTAGCCCGTTAATGTGTTAATCACAAAACAGATATCACTTTGCAGTAGAATATATAGATGGGTATTCAATCACGATTTACGATTCCGGGTTAAAATGGGTATCCCCGCGAACATTTAGCTAAACTTTCGTCGTTATTACCGAGGATTCTTCCAACTTTGAATAGTTCCATCGAGATATTTAAAATTCGATTCTTCTGAAAAATGGGAACATTTGCGGGCACAGAGTTCATTCTTTATCGTCGTTTGAATGTATTTTACAAGTGTACCATCCGGAATTTAGTTATACGACTTATTATATATGTCTACGGCGCTAGATTCAAGAACTTTTAGAGTATCAACATTACCCACCCTTATCTTACAGTTCCTATGTCAAAGTTTATGATATTAACGATATCGAAAGATCTTTAAGCTTGCACAATTGAAATTTTGTCTAGAGTCACTAGAGAAAGATTGTCATCTGTTATAGCTTCTTAGTACAATTTGAAAACTAAGGTTTAATAATTTCTATGAATAAATTAATTGAATAAACTTTTTTTTAGAGTTATTAGTCGAAGTATCTTATTATTGTCACTATTCAATTGAAAAGAATGTTTAGTAAAATAATGAGAATATAAAGCATACGATACAGACCATATTAGAAAGAATAGAATCTTCATCTGAACAAGAGAAACATAAATGTGAAACAAAAATTATTCGAATGTATAATACCTTAGTAATTAGTAAACTTTACTTATAATATATATTATAGCCGGACACAAATAATGTAGAAAATTTTAGATGGTCCTAATGCACTGAGCAAGGACTGCATTGGATTGTAATACATGTTTTCAATCGTGTCAAAACAATAACTCGTTTTATTCGCCTTTTGTAATGATGTTATTACATTTATGGAGCTCTTAAACATTATTTCACCTTATTGTTCGTTCTTTAACGAGTTAAATTATTTCGAGTAAAAAGTTTCGTCCAATCGTGCGCTATCTGGAAAACGTTGCAAAAGTAAACGAACAAAGATTATCGTAGACACGAGCTAATATACGGCGATGACTTCGGAAATGTTTTTACTTTCTCTTGAAACCCTACCGCTGGAAAATGGGAACGTCTGGGGCGATGTGATTTCGAACTGGATTGGAAATTCATTCAGATGGTGTTCCTTGAAGTTACAGAAATTCGTTTCCTTTCGAATAGTCGAGGAAACTTTCGAAGGGAGGCGTTGCAAGTTTAAACGATGTATAGCATAGGCTATGGTTCATTATATTAGCGGAGGAACTCCATTCAATTTTTCAAAGACATTGAAAAGAAGGAGCAGGGTGAACATTCGCGTTTCTCCGCGAAAACGACGTGTTTCCCCTGAATACCAAGACGCTGAGGGTATCTTTGTGGGTCGATTACTGGGATAACAAAGAAATGTTTAGAGATGCGGTAGACAATGTCGTGAATTTGTTTTAAGCAGAATCTCGCTTCTGCTACGCGGTAGCGAATAATTTCTCGTAGAAGTGACTTTGTAAATTGCAAATAACAGAAAGCAAGTTACTATAATTCATCTAACGAAGTATTAACTGTAAGATTTTTTCGCGTTTAGTCTTCATTTTAGATGCATTTCCATAAAATTCTTACTTTTCACAAGTTCTCGGGGATAGCGGAGATAATACGCAAAAATATTTTAAACATTTCGTTATATTCTGTTTGTTAAATTAGTTCTTTCCGCGAATAATAAAGCTCCATTTCTACGAGGAAAATAAATAACCAATGGATTATAGAATAATCTTTAATATTTCCTTCATTTCAGTTAATTGACGATTATAATTAATGGTACATTATGTGACAAATTTTTAACAGTAGCATATTAAAATGTACGAAATAGAAGAAAGAAGATTACTAATATTATATTTTTATTATTTTAGTTTTGCGTAATTAGTATTTATGTCAAAAGGTAATTACAACAAAAAGATGGAAGTCCTTATAACAAAAACATGAAAGTTGTTGTTCTAATACAAATATTTGAATGTTTTATTAAAATATTAAAATATAATATATTTTGAATTAATTAAAATATCTTAATATAAAAACCTACGGATATTTCATTAAAATATATATTTGAATACATGAACGAAAAATGTAATTAATTGTAACAATGAACACGAAAAAAGATTAATGGAAACAATATTATGAGAAATATTTCTTATTTTGTTATTATTCGGTTTTTCTGTTCTGAAAGATTTAATAATCGAGTATTTGATAAAGTAATTTCAAATCAATCTAACAAACCACTCAGATGGAAATAACGGGTCCACCAATGCTCTAGAGGCGATGTTATGAAGTAGGAAATGTTACTGGGAAAGTTTGTTTCAAGTCAGTTTCATTGAAACATAACGTAAAATAGTAGAGGCTTGAAGGAGTAGTTAATTGATTTTATCAAGCTTCCAAAGCTTTTGCACTAGCTGACGTGAGAAATGGAAACGTTTATAAGCAATTAAGTGAGTTCGTGAGATTGCAAGGCTTTAAATTAATTAATAAAAAAAAATTACGAACCTGAAATTGTGTTTAACAAATACAGAACGTTCTAACTTTAGATTATTTTCTCCAATAGGCGATATGTGATTTTAATGTGTGATATATATATATATCACACATTAAATTATATCACATATATATATGTATATATATATATATATTCTTGAAATCTTAACATGTAGTATAATAATAATTAGTAAACTAGAAAAATAAAATTAGCCTTATTAATATCCTCATAACTTTACAGTCATTAAAATGAGAACATATATATCGAAAAAGATATATTTAATATTTAATGTATAATAAGTCGTAGGTATACTTAATCCTGTAGATGGACGTATTATCCAGTTCTCAATGTATAATTGACATTGATAAATGATACTTTATATCAGATTTCATGTTGCGTTTATTTATATCTGGGAAAACTCAATATATCGATTGTCGGTATTTCATAATCAACGTCAAGGCTGTTCTCCATTACACGATGAATGTATTATTTATGATTATAATATACATTCATATGATAATGTCGGCATTAGTTATTTAATGTTGGCTTTTACAGTAAATGGTACTAATCATTAAATGTATAACAAATTTTTCTAGGATATTTGCTAAGATGATAAAGAACTCTATTCTCCTTTTCTTCTCTTTTCACATTTGTTCGAAACATTCTTTTCCATTCTGCATAGTTGAACAGTTATAACGAGGAATTTTTCTTTTCGAGAGAAACTTCAAGAAGCTGCATAATGTTAAAATAAACGTGAAATACATACACAGGCTTACGAAAATATTCGAGCACGTGTAGATGGCGATTAGTACTATATACTAATTTTTAACTAAATATACATATGTTCGTAATAAGTATTTTATAATTTCTATATATATTGTCGATTGGATCCAAATTTGACCAATATAATCATGACAGTCGTTTCTCATTGCAATGCTAATGAAAGTGCAAAGTGTATTATATATACATACATACAATGTATATATATTATACAATACATACAATATGAATGCAAAAATTCTCTATAGTATGTGTTCAAATACTTTCACGATACAATGTACATCAAGTACTTATGTACATTTTTCTTCATTAGAATAGAAAAAATATTTTTAATACATATATATTTATTCAAAAAATTATTCACTGTAATACGTACACAATCACACATCAGTCGGTTATCAAAGATAAACATTTTCAATCACAACGATTATCCGATAAGATCATTAATCGCGACAATTTGCAACGATACGTGGTACATTATAACGAATCGGATCTCTTCGAATTTCGAGACCCAGTTTACGCAGATTATCCCGAAGGAATAGTCGATCCACGCTCGGAGTTGAGCCCAAAATCGCTTGAAACGGAAACGAGGATTTACGTGAGTACACTTGATCGAATTTGCCCAGCGTCTTCGGCTGCGCTTCCCCGAAACGTTATTTAACAGGTATCGCTTCCCTGAAACTCAGCCCACACCTCGATGCTTGCTTTCTCCCCAGTCATCCCCAGGATCAGGCCAAGCGACTTTTAGAGAACCAGCCAGAGTATCGATCCCTCTCCTCTGCTTCTCCTTGAGAAGTTTGACACCGTAAACCGGTTTAGCGAAAAATGGCTTAACTTCAGAGTAGATCAGTCCCATAACCTTTCCTCTAGGATCATTATACTATCTTAGGAAGAATTGATTGTGATTTACCGTGACCGGGGATTGCGCGTTCTTTGATCCTGTAATTGAGTCACTATCCGTGTCTGTTGTTCGGGAGAAAGAATGTCCGGTATGGTATTTCAAGCCGGAGAACAACTCGGTTCTAGAGGATCGGTGACGCTTAATAGCAGTAGCTTTTCAACGATGCTCTTGTTCTCGTTTGGTGGGATTCGAATGCACCAGGTAAAACGATAACATTGTACAGTCGATAGTATCGAATATACACTTTCGTTCATAAGTATTGGGATACAACTATTAAAGAATTATTAAGCCGCGTATATTCGATACTATCGAATGTAGATGTTCCTGTTCATAAGTATTAAAACATTTATAAAAAAAAAAAAAAAGAAACGAGATGTACTTGATAAATTATTAAAGAATGATTAAATCGCGTATATTCACTTGATAGCACACTTTTGTTCACAATTATTAAGACTAGGACACTCACAGAGAAATATTATATTAAATATTCGAAAATGATTAAACCTCGTTTCGAAATTTAGAATGTAAAAGATCATACGTTCAACAACGTGATGAATGTCTTATCAATAATGCAAGTTAGATGTTTTCTCCGATTATATCCATCGTATTTCCCTGGTTCTTCGCTCGATTTTTATGTGAAATACAATTTTCAAAGATTGAAGATAATTTCGATATTGCTCTCGATTCTTAAAATACTTTTATGGAAATTTTATTCTGAATAACTGTCATGAGAGAATTTGTGTTTCGGTTACGATTCCTATATATTGGATTTTATATTGCTGCTAGATTACATTTTCGAATGGATTTTTATACCGGGTTCAATAAACGAAATCCTATGTTCCGCTGAAACCTGTTCATTTATATATTTTTTATTGCTTTTTACTGTACAGTTGCTTTAAATATGCACAATCATACCAATAAATTTCGCCAAATAGTACATAAAAATTTTATAAACGAAGCACATGAAACAATCGTGAAATTTTTAAGTATTAGGTACCTAACCAGAGGATAGTCAAAAGTATACCTTTAATAATACATTTTGATTTAAATCGATATCTCGACTGATTCTGAAGATGTAGCACTATAAAGTATAATACGATTCTAAAACTATAGAACTATAAATGACAATCTGCAGCTGTTTGACCTACATTTTTTCTAGGAAATGCGTATGTTTAGTAGTAGTAATGGTAAGAAAAATGCAGACACTGTCTGTTACTGACCAACGCGCTGTTAAAGCTCTGAGTGTGTGAGAGAGATAGCTATAAAGAGTTATTAAAAAATTCAGTTCTTTTCAAGCGACGCTATCTCAGCAACAGAAGGTTGTACCGAAATGAAACAGAAAGAATTTTGCAGGCGAAGGTTTGTTCTCTTCGAAAATTCTAACTAAATTTGAAGATGTTTATTGGTTTTGTAACAATAATTGTATAAACTTTTAGTACTTTTAATAAGTGTCGCACGTGCCTTTAAGATTTATTGGAATAAATATATATATATTTTTTAACAATACCGTTTATAATAGTATTGTTAACAGTTCTTATATTAACGATGATGTACTTAAATTTTCAAAGTTAACTCTATAAAATTATTCAGTTATACCTTACAAAAATATTGTTTACGCAAGAGTTTCGTGTGTGAACTGTCTTTATATATAAAAATTATTTTCTGGGTTAAATTTACCAATAAAGGCAATAACGCTCATAAAATAGAATCAAGTATCGTTCTTCTTATTTTTACGTGAAAATACACGTTTTAGAAAACGTTAGTTTAAGATTTTCTCAAAGCGATAGCCCGAAAAATACGTTTCCGAAGTAGCGTCAGTTTCGTGGCAATGGTACGGTACGAACGACTGACAGAAAATCTACAATGTTTTTCAAGTTTCCTATCAAAGTTTGAACGAAGCATTCCGCTTTCGAAAACGGAGCGCAGTTTCTCTAGTCCTATCGAAAAGATAAATCGACCTTGCGCCAGTGTAACAGGAAATGTTACGTTTCCTTGACATTTGATGGATACGAATGGCTGTAATTTCAATCTTGAACGCCGCTGCCATGGATGGTTATCCTGAAATTGTTCCATGAAATAAGAAATCTAGACACGATGAAATGTGATTCAGCATTCAACAATCTATTACGATCGATTCATGATTGTGTATAATTGGAATCACTGTAAGGAATCGCATCCAATTTATAGCGAAAAATTTAATATTCAATATATTAATCATTATATTAATTATTAATTCTCTTGTTTTTAAATGTACTCTATATATATACTTTGTAGAATTATTTATGCAAAAACAATTAATTATTCCCAATTTGAGCTATAGATTCCTTTCCTTATAATTTAACGTTGAACAATCTGGAATTTGTAGGATGGACAGGTATTCAATGAGTATCCAATTCATAAATTTTAGAGACGAAACTAATTTTGCAATTATCGGCTGCCTAATAAATGAAACATAACTACAATGAAAGCATTAATTGAAATCGATAGTGTCATAGCATAAACGAAGTCTCTATTAATATTTATTTCGTTTTAATATATATATAATTATAGACAAATTATCAGTTATAAATTAAATAATCTCAGTACATTTATATTTATAGTTTCTATTATAAATTTTTGTTATAATGTAGATTGATGATGATGTAAAACATGGACGTTGGTCCCTGAAATTTCGAGTTTGTGATTTTTCATTAGAAAATTAATCAACAGGAAAATGCCGTCGAGAATGTTTTAAGAAATATTACTGTATATTATTCACGACATACAACAAGGGAAATAGCAGACAAAAAACTTTTTTTGAACAAAAGTAAGCCATTCTAGAATTATTCTTGCAGAGAAGAATTATTTTAAAAAGAAAAAGTAAGCTTGATTCAAATAGGAATTGTAAAAAGCAATGGATAAATGGATTCCGTATATTGTGAATATAGCCAGCTATACTAGATAGCTATCGCAAAGAAATATGTAAAAAGAATCCATTCTCAAAACGTATCTTTGTTTTTGATGAAAAGTTAGATTTTGCAGCAGTATTTATTAACGTACTATAACAATATTGTTGCTGCTATTATATGATAATTTAATAATATTACTATGATAAATAATATGCTACGACTAATAATATTATAATATTTCATAATATTAATATATGGTATTGAATAATATTAGCGTTCATTAATCGTAGTGTCTAGTTACAGCACTCTTTTTATCTGAATCTACTTATCTGAAGTTAATCTTCTATTGTTATAAAGGAAAAATCCATACGTAATGAGAAAAACCAATGAATTTCTATTATGGCGAGCTGCTTGTTTTCCGATAGAACGTTTTCGATATGAACAGAGTTCTACCACGTAATAATAACTGAAAACCGTTTCACGCGCTTTAACAATGGTTCAATACAGGTGAACATGCAAAGTACATGCTAAAACCACCTGGTGATTGTTTAATGGTCATGTACAGAACCTATCCGCTCCTGTTTACTAACCTGAGGCTACAATTACAGAAGAAACGTATTGTAGGCAAATGTACGGAATGTGTACGGAATTAATAAAGAAAAATAACCGTTAGTAAATAACGAGAAACGAATATTTTCGCCACAATGTAAGATCTTATGTTTAAAAAGAAACGACCATCTATAAGATGTTCAAATATTAGGATACGAATTTTTGTCATATCGACATATTCCTCCGATTTTTATGAATGACCAATTTTTATTTTTTCAATTGATAACTTATATAAATCTGGTATTGTAAGATTAAGTAATTATCGAGAGAATTGTATCAAAGCGCAGAGAAATAATTTTGGTTAATCATCATACGATGATTGCAGATAGTACAATCCGAAACATCATGTTATTCAAAATAAGTACGAAAACATTATTTATTATTTACATGTCATATTTACAAAACTAACATACACGCGAAATTATTTTCTTTTTTAGCAATAGAAACGAATAATTTTTATAAAATTTTCTGTACTTAAACGTGTATATTTTTATATTAATGCAATTAGATTTGTTGACATTCCCATAAACCATATAAATCATCGCATTTGTTATTTACACTCTTTCCTTTGCATTCCACGTGAGTAAGTACGTAATTACGTGAAAATACTCGACCCCTAGAAAATTAATTACTACGTTCCCGCCTAATGGAATTCTAAATAATTTTGATTGATGAATGGTTCTGTGATGATGAATTTTCCTCTCGAATCAGGAACCGTGTCAATCCTTCAAGATGTTACGTAGGAGGTTAGAATCGTGCGGACGAAATTCCGAATATCGATTTGTAATTTGGCACACTGGTCTCAGTGACACGTGGATATTTCATCGGTATCTCAGAGCTGGATATTAGCTCTGATTATGGCCAATTGTTCTTACCGTGAATGTATATCGGTTTATCCCTTCTTCATATTTGCGTTCGTCCATGCTGAATTTGTTGAAATTACGAATCGTGAAAGTTCACCAGACCTTTATTAAAACTACCGGGAATAGACGTTTGTATTCGTCTACGCCAAACTATTGTTATACTCTTTCTCGGCCCGGCAAATCGATAATCGTTCGCTCCATTGACTTCATTCGATGAGCACGTATGAAAAAGATAGGAAAAGGACGTTTACTCGTAATAAATATCGTGGATCCCAAATTTATCATCTCGCTCAATTGACTTTTACGAGCCAAGAAATGCTTCAACCTATCACGATTAATCTCGCGATTAATTAAGTACAAAGGATTCCTATAAATACAACGAATTAGAAACTAAATTATTGGCGATAAGAGCTCTTGTCTCGTAATTACACGTATCTATATTGTCTCCGATTTAATGGTAAATCTGTAATATATTGACTTGCTATGTTCACGGCTGCATTTCTAAATTATTGGCAATGGCTGGTCTCTTTTAAAAGTATTTATTTTAAAATGAGAATAAGAAAGAAATTCTTAAATACATTATTTATTTGTCAAGATTTTCATTTAAATAATTCTAAAATATTGACATTTTCCCTTTGGAAGATTTCATTAATTAATCTTTAATTAGTACTTTTGTTGCGATGTATTTTATTAAGGAATGCAAAACAAAAGTTCAATTTGATTAGTTTTAAACCTCGTTTAAAATTGAGAATAGAATTAAAATGGTAGACAGAATGAAAGCAACGTGCGGATAAAATTGTTTAATAAAATCAAAAGATGAAATTTCCTGTTGAATAATTTTAAATATTGACTTTGAGAACTTTAAGTATACTGTTTCCACTGAGATGGATTAAATATAAAGAGTATTTTAGTGTGAAATGTTTTAGTTTTAGCAATATCCGCTCAATCTTCTGGGAATATTCAGCTTTAAAAGCACGTAAATGTAAGGCTGCGCCAAGAAGGAAGATTCATAAAGGATGTAAATTATAAAAGCAAGGAATTCGTTAAACTTATATACTTATATAACTTTGAACAAATATAAATTAGTTTCTAACTGAATAATACGCTCGAAGAAGATATTTTATACATGAAGTAAAGCGAAAGAATAAAATAAAATTTGATTGTATTTAATTTTTAAACTTATCTAATATATATGATTTTAAGAATATAGCAGAGTTATTATCTTGAAACATCTACTTTTGCTTAAATTATTGACAAGGAACAATAATAAAATTTTTAAAAAGAAATCAATTTACGAAAAGAGTTTTTCATATATCTACTTTATGTTTCTAAACATATTAATTCTATTAACTACTTACAATTTATATCTCTTATTCAATCTTTCAATCTCTCATTTATATCTTATTTATTATACGTACATTTTTCCAACAGATTCGTTTGAAATCATTTTTGCCTTTTTCGATGATATAACATACCACAAGAAAAATTATCTTTCTCTATGCAGTGAATCATCGATCCCGTACGTTTGTTGTGGATATTGAAATATTTGTTAGCATTGCGGTTTCCTTCGTGTTTTCCATACTCTGTAGTCTTCCTCGAGGAGACCTAACTTTATGCGACAGTGAATCTCGCGATTCGATGCAGTACCGCGTAATTTACATTCTATAAAGTGTGAAATCCAATTTTACGAACCACGTCGTATGCGCTAGTCGCCTCCTTTGGTCGATATATCCGGCGAAAAATATATTTTCTAGAAGACTTTAAAGATGTAACGCGGTAGAAGCCGTAATCTCGGTTACTGCCGAGACGTCGCGACGCCAGCTCAATATCGAGTATACCTTAAAGATCATTACGTATCCGACGGCCATCGCGCCGGTGGTCAGGTATATTACCAGGCACGGAATTCGACGTATCGATTTGCAATTTAGCAAATTGATAACTGCACCAGATGGATAGCCCATTGACTCGATACAATAGAACCAATACTGATGTTAGCGAGAATGCGTCACGATTTTGCCTGGTGAGGACGAATAGGAATTTCAAATTTTATCGCAGAACTTGAATTTTCCTGTCGCCAATTTTCCCTTCGAACTGTCCAAAATTGTTAGTTTTCTCATTGAAATGTAACCTCGTCTTTTATCATTTTGTCATTTAGATACGAAACATACTTTCTAAAAAAACCGATGAAACGTCACAATAATATTACAATTTTTAAAATTATATTATTTTTTCTTTGCAATTTAAAAACCTTATTTAGTATTGTATATCGAGGAACAAACTTTATTTTTAATAGTATCAAGTGCATATATGTGTATACTGTTGTGTAATAACAGGGAGGAACAATCGGATTATTTTCTCGTTCATTGTGTATTGTCACTGCTACTGAGATATTGAAACACACATACAAAAAAAAAAAAAAAAAAAAAAGAAAAAAAAACTGTCGAATATATGTAAATTGCGAGCGAAACAAGCTTGAATCCGAAAGCTCGAGTGGACAACTCTTCAATATTCCGATAACGAGTGATTTGAGCATTTGTATCACAGATAACTGGACATTTACAGTTCTCATTTACAATATATTAAATAGCTCGAGTTCTCTTTTATCAGAGATTTAAATTGCGAATTGTTGAAACACTTGGAAAATAAAGTGAAAGATTTTTTACGTAAGCATTTGTATACTTAACAATAGAACACAAAGTTTTATTACTTTATATATTTAGAATTTTTAGATATCAATAAGATATTAATTATTAGCAATGCGCACTCTTTTAATACCCGAATCATGTATTGTAAATTACAATAAATGATGTTATAAATATATATTACAAATAATATTTGACAAGACCAATAAATATAGATATACTTAATATATACTTATATGTATAATTCAGAATAGACGTTACCAACATGTTAAAAAATTTCTAATTGAAAAGTTACTAATGCAACTTATTCTATTATTAAACATTTATTATTATATATATTTTACTATTAAATCTTCAAATCTCTTTATCAAACTAAATGTGTTAAAAGTTATATGCGCTATGATGTATTTATAAAATAGTTTACATATTTACAATTCCATTGTTCAATTAATTTTAAACAAGTAACTTTCATGCACATTGATAAGTAGAAAGAAAGCGGTGATAGGTTGGAGATTCAGGAAAACCAGACAGCAGGAAGAACTTCTGAAGAATGGTTGTTTCCTTTTGGTCTTTTTCTTCTTCCTCGAAGACAAACAGCTTCAGTTTGTGTACGACAGTTACTGTATTCGTATTCCGTATCCTTCCACGCATAACACTTCCCTGTGTCTTTTCTGCATGAAGATTATCTCACGAGACGTTCTTTCATACAATTAAATAAGTTATTACTTATTCGTCACGAGACATTCCAATTTATTGTAGGTCTTGAAATTTTAATACTACGACGTATTTATGGACGTATAGAAGAATATATGGAAGTAATTGATTATAGATTTCTGTTATTCCAATAAACTCGCTCTATTGTTTGCTTATTCTTTAGCGTAAAAACATTACTCTCGATGGATTCATTTATATTCCCATTCTCATGTGAAATAAAACACAGAACTGTATAGACATTTGTGAAGAATGTTATTTTCATTTTACACTGCAAACAATTCTGCAGTAATGAACACTTTATATTAGTTAAAAATATTTTTTTGTTTCCACTACACATAACGATATTTTGTGGTCTATATATTTTCACTGTTATGGTTCCCATGCTGTCTACTTTTTATCATCATGAATATAAAATTTTCAACTTTTATCTTGGCTATTGATTAAACTTTTATGATTTTTATCGTTGCACATTTAAAAAACCATATTTTCGTCACTTTATGATTCATTCTTAATTGTGCCAGAATTACCTAACCATGAATTTATATAATTTATCGAATAAAACATTCATAACTAAATTGCGGATTTTTGCGCATTTATGAAAGTCTTGAAAATGTAGGAATGCACAAAATGCACGTAATATGTAGAAGCACATAAAATATCCAAAGTACTTTTTGCAATATTTGCTAGGTAAAATATTTTTCAGCTGAATATCCATTTCTTTAATTACATTCATAAAAATATAATTTTGCATAAATATACACAGTTTATTCATGATACTGACATAAGATTCCCATTATATTCCTTTCATTTCTACTCCAGCAGTCATCTCACGCATTTATGTACCACTTATACACTCCAAAACAGGAAAACAATTATCTTCGCGAGAAAATAAAACACTCTATACAGTCGTTCGTTGCATCAGTTAGGCCAAAGGCCAGAATGTCAGAGCAAGCACGCTGTAACTTTAACGCGAAGCATGATTCAAATATGTGGCCTATAAATTCATTCGCGTTTTCCCTTTTCCGCATTCCCTCCGGTTTGATCTATACACCAAACTGTTCTTTTAAATCTTCCCTTCTGGCCCGTTCCTCGCCCATTCATCTCTTCCTCATACGCCGTGATTTCTTTATCCTTCGCGAGTAGTTTACTGCAAATTGAAATGGATTATTCAGACAGCCGGTTTTCATTTCGTACTCTATATTTCTCGAACCCTACTCCTTTCTTTTTCTCTCTCTCTCTCTTCTGACAGCTTACAAAGTAAAGAGCGATATCGTTGTTTGGAAAAAGGATTTCAGATGGAAGTAATGGTAATCCCGAAGATTCTCTTTCAAATGTGGCTAAAGTTCCGCAAGAATCAGCAACGGCTTATCGGGGTTATGACACACCGGAACCCTGTTACCAACTCTATCTCTCCCCTTCGCAACTTTTCTTTATCATGTGAATGTGAAATCACTCCTTATCCTGTATATATGTACCTGCTTTTCTATGCAGTAACCGTGCCATAGATTTCCAGAGATGTCTTCGCTAACTCCAACTATATATATTTATTTATAAAATTTATTTACAAAGAGGGATGAAGTAAAAAGTGGCCAATTTTCGCGTAGCTCAGCCACCAAAAATATTTGCAGAACGTCATTCTATGGGTTCCAAAGAATTATGTAAGCACAATTTTCTACCGGCTATGTGATTGGAAAGTTGTAAAAAAGGTAGTTAAAGTATGAAGTGAACAAGAGCGAAAAATTGGTGATCATCAACTTCGAGTCATCATAACTTTGTAACAAATGAACCTGTAGAATGACGTTCTATAAATATTTGTGGTATCTGAGTCTACACAAAAATTAGCCCTTTTCTACCTTCTTGCTTTATATTTTGTCAGAAGACAATTAAGAATTATACACCAGTTTTAATCTACCATAAGAGTAATATTTAATATAAATTCGATTTTGCATATTAATGAAATAAATATGTTAAAAATTTGTTACGCGGGTACGATATATGTAATTAAAATTAGAATGCTGTCCCACAGAATCTACTTAATTAAAGCGTTCTATCTACTACTTTTTTAATTTTCCAAGATGAAGTGCTGCGTGCCTCCGAATCAGTAATTATCATTCTATAGATTTCTCACTTGCACTTTTTCTATCACACGCAATTTAAATACCTCAAGAAGGCCATGAAGGTCGTATTATGCCATAGTTGAATAGCATTATCTCAACTAGACAATCCTTATAAATATGACGTTGCTAAGCAGTACGATGATTCTTTAGCTCTTTGATCATCACTCAAAGTTTGTCTTCACTACAAATAATTATCTTATAGCACTAAGAAAATGCGAAAATCAAAACCATACGAAGAACGGTACTTTCAACTCTCTCTCTCTTTCTCTCTTCGCAATTACTTTAATCACTTCTACTTTTAACTTTAGATGTGGAAAATTATTAGAGTTTTGTCTTAATTCCTTTATTCTAGAGAGACGCTTTGACAACTCTCTCGTAGCAACACAATTGAATTTACGATGTAAAAACAACATCGTAGCCCGCTCTTAACGATTCGTTTGCGCCGCTCGAGGATCCACTTTGATGCGACGAATCGCTTGTCTCAGTTCCAGAAGTAGCACCGTGAGTCATTTTATCAAAAGTTTAATACAAACGGTAACTTTCTTCGTTATTCTCTTCCTTCCGTCAACATTATTCTCGTATAATGAGGGCCGAGGAGTATAATTTTACAGCGAACACACTCTTATCGCTTACATTCCGTTCGTGATGAATTGAAACGAAGACAAACATTGCCACAATTTATGGCAAGTGCCGCGTAATTCGTTCTATGAGTGATGGGATTATTTTATTGTAACGTATGATCGAGATGTGAAATAGGAAACGATCACTGTGCAACATATGCAACAATATATTACTCGTTATTGTAATTTGATACTGTTATACATTGATGCATACTGACTTATACAATGCATGCAGACTTATGAAAGTATTCGGACATACCATACTATTAGTCACATACCCATATTATACCCATTATACCATAGAAAATTTTCACGACCATATTGCATGTGTTATACGAAAGATTTTGAAATTTCATTAACACTGTATAGTGAGATACGATTATCATAATTATATTGGTCAAATGTGAAACCAATCTGAACATTTATATTATTGCAAATTTGCATTTGATAATAATTAATATGCTGTAGATTAGTATAGCGTAGATTTTAGAAAGGAGTTTTTTTATTGCATTGTTTGTAAAAATGTGGGTTGCTTGTTTAATTACATTATCGATTAACATACTTTTTATTGCTTAACATTTAGTTTTATATTATTATACGAGTTATTGTACATAACTACTGTTATATGAAATATCAATTTTTTTTCTTTGTATAAATTATATTGTGAACAGAAAGCACAGATTACTTTAAATAAGTTTTGGAGACCATAAGACAATACCATTCTCAGCTAGTTAGAACGAGTAGCTTCTCCTTCAAATTTAAGCAAGACATTGCGTTCTCTTTGAAAGAATGAGAATGTTGCTTCCATTGACAGAATCAGAAATACCAAATCGTTTGAAAGCAATAAATCAGACTGTTGATGGTGAAATGTCGAACCGCAGTATCGATTCGCGCATTGCTACGAATTACAGGCACAGGTGCACATTCTTCGCAGAAAGCTTAAGATACACGCTATTAAGCAAGTTATGTAATTAGGTTAATAGGATTTGCCAGAATTACTAGTAAGATTAGTCTTTATATAGACGGAAAGCCTCCGAATGTTACTTCTGTGCTTCAGTGAGCTACTTGTTTTCTCAGGCAGAAGTCCAAATTCATTTCAATCTAAGGGAATAGAAAGCGACTATAGCGATTCACCTAACAGTGTTATATGTATTTTACACTTACGGTAAAGAATACGAGTGCTTGGTAATTAATGTCACAATAATATTTCATTAATGTTTGATAAATGTAGTAAGCTCGTCTGACTATGACTGGTATCATTTCAATGTAATACTTTGAATTAGACAGAGGATAGATTTTAAGAATTGCCACGCAATATATTCTGACGTTTCAAAGGGAAATGTGGAATATCTCTATAACAAGATTAGATTTTTTAATTTTCATTTATTAATGTTTTAAGATGAAAGATCGTCAACGAGTGTAAGTAACAGATTTTAAAATAAACATTTTTTATAGTTGGAATAATTTTCGTTTAATTTACTCACGATCAACATAATTCGCAATTGTAATTATAGTTTCCATATCTCTGCAATAAAAGCGCAACGATCCTGATGCATAAACATATTTATCAAATGAAATTCATAACTACGATTTCTTAACCCTCTGTTCATTAATATCGAAATTATTTTAAAAATTAAATTTTATATGTATATAGCTTAGGAATAACATCGTTATCGTGGTACGCCGGTTCATAAATATAAGTCCCTAATTATTATTTAACGACCTCTGTTTGATAGTTGACCAAGATATTAGAGGCTGACTTCGAAAGTTATTAATAATGGCTCGATGGATACGCTAGTGGAATTTAATTACGAATAATTTATTCGAAGTTTGTGTTCTTCTATCGGTTCTTTCCTTTTTCGTTTTCCTTCGTTATAGGTATTTTTCCATTGATACTTTTTTTTTGGTGATTCATTTGTGCAGATCTCGCGTTACACATTCATGCATATCTTAATAATACAACTGTGCCTGTACTCACGGCCGTGCAACAACCAACGACTTTACATCGGAAGACTGGCTCATGCTTGGAACTCGGATCTCCGGTAGTAAAATACGCGGCTTAATTGCTTAATTTCTCACAAGTAAGCCCTCGCTCAGCGTCAAAGAACAAAGGCGAGCACCCGTTACTTTGGCCTTCTTACTTTTACGCGCTATCAACGTTGCTCGTCGCATGACACTTTAATTATGCTGTCGTGTAAATCCAACTAAAACTAACTTCCACGCTGAAAATTCGATTCGATTGGTAATTAACGTGCACTATGCTAGCGCATTATCTTCACATTGACCTATACTTGTAGCTTATTCTATTGGATTGCTTGTTTCTGAGTTTGTTTGTCTAAGATATTAAATTCTTTTCAAAACTGGTCTCTTAATTTTAAAGGAAACAGTGACATAAAAGTAGCATTCAAAAGGTAAATCTATTTTATACAACGGTCTCTCGACAATCACAAAGCCGATACTAAACGATTGAAATTAAGATATTTATGAAATTACTTCTAATTTTATAAAATGTATTTTATTGAGCGCGATTGTAAGGGTGTCGATATTTGTGTCTTTAAAATGTATCGAAGTATGAAAATAGAATATGAACATATGAAACATATGCGACATATGAAAATTTAATAAGCGAATGTGAATAAGTACATGTATTGAAAATATGACATTACTTGGTTATTGTGATTATAATATGAATTACAATAAATTATAAATATTTTTCTATATTGGCAGTGATTGATTGATGATCTCCATGAAATAAAATTAATTTATAGTTCGACATATGTTCGTAGTAGCACATGACATGTGATAGAAGCATATTTAAATTTACTTCATTATTCAACTTCCGTTATTATTGATCGTCTCACGTAACATTGTTTTAAAATTGAATATTTTCTTTGAAATAATGTTTCATTTCTAGAAAATTCTCTTTCTAATATTTCTATTTACTTATCATTAGTAAATAATAATTACTTGGTAATGTGTGTATATAGTCGTATGCCCTTTGTAAATTTGTTCGATGATCGAATAAATAATATTAGACATTACAAAATATAAATATCACATCTGTATATGAACTATGCAATACAACTTTGTAGTTTTCAAAAATTTGTGCGACATATGCAAAATAATCGATATATAGTTAGAAACTTTTAGAAAATACTTATTATCAATTCTCAATAAAAATATACAGAAGTAATAATAACCGATGCAATGTCAATGAGTAAAACATTCTTTTTTGTGTTGTTAGCAAATTATATAATAAAATTAAACATTCGATTTTCGCATTATTTCATAATTTAATTAAGTTTGACAAATAAGCGAAATCACAGTTTGTATTACTAAACATAAAACAAAGGGTGCCTTAGATTACATATTGTTGTTGAATACAATTTTTTATGTTATCCAAATTACACGAAACATATACATATTTCATTGAAATAATAATTCAGTAGGGAAATGAGTTTATATGTCTGGTCACATAATGAAATACAAATGATAGTGCTTTGGATACAGTTAGCCATAGACAGTATACGAAGAAACCATTTCCCAAGTCTAGATACTTTCCAATCTTTGTTAAGTGTCTACGTATAGTATTACCATAATGCAGATGGAATTCAGTCTTTCTGCTATTTCTGAGATTAAATTGCTTCTACTTCGATTGGAATTCGTAATGTCTTATCGTGAAATTCTATTGCTCCACCTAATCACTTTCTGTCAATTCAAACACTTTTTGCGATCGTGTTGACATTTCCTTCATTTTACACGATACTATGCGATCTTAATTTATAAGGAACGCGGTATTATAAATGGATCCTATGTTGCAGCATTATAAATAGTACTATAAATAAATACTGATTATATTCAGTTCGTTCTAAGTTATAGAAATGTCAATTATAAAACTTTCATGTTTAATTAAAAGTAATGGACAATTAGAGATATATTGGAAATTTTGAATGTATCGAATAGAAACAGACAGCTAGGAATTATCTGATTAACATTAGTGTAGCAAACACAAGGAGTTTATATTATACGACGAAAAAAATATCATGGAATTTGGAATGGAAAAATTAGCTTTGTACTTTCTGATTGATGCAATAATTAATAAAAAATTTCGTTTTCATAATTCCCATTGTACTCATGCTATGAGAGAATTTGTCATATATACTATGATTTTGAGAATAGTTTCGCTGATAATAATAACAATGATAAAATGATATTTGAGCTACTGCAAATATGTCATATATGCAAAGTATCAGCAGGGGGCAATTAACAACATTATATTATCTCTGAAATGTTATTTCATTTACGGCATTGAATGTTACAGAACTTCGTCTCTATTCCATGTTCATTACGTCAATCAAAATGAATTGTTCAATATCAAATGAAACAAGTCACTTTACTTTTAATTATAATATTTCGAATAAATTTATTTCAATTACTTTATCATTGTAGAAATCTAATGTAAATGCTGTATCCTTTCACAAATCTGTACAAACAAAATCTGTATTTAAATATTGTTTCCATAAATAAAACACTGACACCAATTAATACATAAATATAATATTTAAATACTTGAATATTCGATGAATTCACTGTTAAATAAAACATGACACTTTTTCCTATCTTCTTTTATTTTTTAACGCCATGTTTTTATTCTACGATTATTCATCGTTATATCTTATTATATCATATTTCATTTAACTTCAATTTATTCTTCACGAAATCCGTCACTCTTTCTGATCAAGGATGGGGTATTAGTAGAGTTCGACGATTTATGGTATTAGTTTATAAACAATTTACGATCTAGGATTTATAGGCCCATCACATTTTTATGCCCTTTTGGAGAGTTCAACTTCCCGCTCGCTCACGTTGTTTTAGTTTATTTCCTTTCGCGATAGTTCTATCAGAACATATGCGTGAATTTCTCTCTCTCTCCTCTCCCTCTCTCTTCGTAATCCGTCGATTGCACACGAAATAAAAATAAAGTGCAGTTTGTTTTTTCCATGTTGTTACTGATTGATTGACGTGTAACTTTTTTTTTTATCTTTCTGCGTGTACTCTCTCACCAAAAAGCTAATTGCATTTCCCTTTAAAGTAAAAGGACTAGTCTTTCAACTTCGATAATAAGACATTCTTTGATGTCTCCTTGTTAATACGTTAAAGTCAATGTGTTATCAAGTTGCGTTAATTGTGTCGTTTAAGGCAAATGACATTTTTATTTAAGCAGAAAATTAATTGAATTTTTTCAGCACGGCTTTTTATAATTACGTATCCCATTCGTGAGGATTCTGTTAATGAAAATTTGTTTTATATGTTTAATTTTTCTCTTCTAGCACATCTTGATTGTCCTTATCGCGAAATATAGACACTATCGATGGTTAACGGATATTAAAGTCTACACTGCACAGAAGTTAACGCTTCAGTTTTCCAATTACGCTTCAATTTTCCAGTTATACAATGTTGGGAAATGTTGTGAAATAGGATAGCCTTCTAGATACACATTATTGCAGAATGGTTTTGCACAGAAAATGATTCAGAAAATATAGAGTATGTTAATTTTGGAATAATGTCTTGCATCCGGGATCCTTTTCATTCCTCTTTCTTTCTATCCTTCGGTTTATTTTCGATGAAAATGGATTTTTAGATAGATAAATAGTAATCTTCCAATTTTACATCAAACTTTTCTTTGTATTGATAATTTTTACTGAAGTATGAGTCTTTCGAACTTATAGTATAAATTTAAATTTATTATACTTATATAAATTTCTCTTATATTTGTAGATTTCTTTTTTCTTACAAGCATTGTATTGGATTTTGTTTTCTTTCGAATGAACAGTACAAAACTGCGTATACATAAGCACACTGCACATGCAAACACGTTGCATTATAAAATTATTTTATACTATGTTTTCGTTTCACAATAATAAATTAACTTGATGTACGCATAACGCCTACTCTGTATACACTCAATTAAACTGAATAATTGAACTAAAATTGATTAATTGTGTTATTATATGTTTACGAAATCTCTAAATTATTCTGTAAATTAAATAAATACGTATAAATTGGACTAGAGAATAATAAGTGAAAAGAAAGAGCAAGCTCAATAAAATTCACAAATTAATGGAATAATTTATATATTAAGTTATGATTTTGACATTATAATGATGCGTCAAACACTTTAAGATCTTAAACAAATGCCTGGAACTTAGCACGTTTTTCATCGGCATAACGATTAACAAGCGTCTGTACTTCTCGACGGGAAAACACATAATTGTTTTAATATATAGTGTAGAAGGCAGCTATTAGTCTGATATATATCTGCATGTATTAAAGTACATGAAGTAATTGATGCGACTTCTGATATATAGCATTTACTTTGATACTCTGTATAATTCATTGAATGAAATAGTCCTCGGAAGATGTATTAACTTCGTTCGATATACTTATTGTTACGTCGTCATTGACGCAACACCGGGTATAAAGTTTTGATTATGCCACGGTAAAGCTCTACATTATTTTATTAAAGTCATTTTCAGTGACGCTGAATTTGTTACGAAATAGATTTCCTGTTAGCAGTGATTTGACACAGTTTGTTATAATATAGTGAAACAATAACTTTCTCTGTCGAATCTAATCTAATCTCATTCTTTTTCTTCTTTATATCACAATCTTTATCTGTTTTCATGTTTGCAATATATTGATTATACATAAAAAATCAGATGATCGAATTATATTAAATAATTGTATTGACTGAATATTTATTGAATTTTCATGAAATAGAATTTTTACCGTTCATAGCTTTCATTCCAAGAAATTTGAGATTCTAAGAATTTTATATTTCGTACAGAATTTATCTTACAAGGAGATGGCAAGAACTGTGAAATCTGGAATGACTTGGCTGCATGTATATTCGATGCTTCAGGTTGATAGTAAAACAACCCCAAAAGGATTGAGTGCATGGTTCTTTGTTCTCGAGAAATTAATCGAGAAATTATGTTCTCGGCGTAGCAACTTCTTATGTTTTAAACGTTTTTATTATAAAAAATTGTAAATAAATTAAAAATTGTAAAAAATATGCAGGAGCATTATAATAAATAAAAATAATGGAAAATTTATCAAAATAAATTGTAAAAATTTAATATTAAGAAGGAACATGACATTAGTATTAAAAGAGTTTGTAAAGTATAAGATTAAAAAAAAAGAAGCAAGCAAAGAAAACAAAGGGCCGTGCCGTCAAATCCTTTGTTTTGCCATCAACCTAAGGCATTTAATTTCGTAGTTCTTGCTATCTCCTTATTAGAGGAATTCTCTAATCTAAGGAAATGAAAATTTTTCTTGAGATTTTATACGAATGTAAATTACTGAATTTATCGTCAGATGACGTATTTAATACACAAATACGAATATGTACATTTGACGTAAAAGAAGTCTAATGTTGAAAAATGAATCTTCTTAACATTCATATTGTAATTCCCATACGACTGGTTTACTGTGTTCTGAAGATTAGCTTAGGTGTTACACATGATAGAACGAGGCTGTACGAGATTTCCTACATGTTTTCGGTAGCTCATAACTATAGTTTATATTTTCTATCGATATTAATTGCTATTACATCCAACGATCTCCAACAGGAATAAACAAGACAAAATACTACTAACAAGTTAATAACTTTATTGGTAGACAAAGTACGAACTTCTACAATGGCGTGATTTCCCCTTCCTCTCGAAGATAAATTAGTTACGCGTCAATAAAAATTTTTAATTGAGTCTAGACACGATCGTAAATTGATTCCGGCCTAATAAAGAGATCTGCTCGCACGCCTCTGGGGTTTCTCGGGGGAAAAGGTAATTTTATCTACACGGCCCATTCACGTTCGTTACCGAATTGTATTAATTGAACACAAAAAGATCGTTGAAATAAATTCAAAATAATCATAAAGCTTTCATTTCTCGTGGAACAGCAGCGAGAGATCGTAAACATCGCCAAAAAGGAAATTATGTAAGTTTCCAGAGAATCATTTCTTTTACGTTATTTAGTAGTTCACGGTTACGTTTCACTTCAGAGAAACAGCTCTCTTAGTTTGACTAATGTTTTCTACCTGAAAGGGCCAGCTCTCTCAGACAGCTTTACGTTCGCAATTTAAGTTTCTTATTTCTAAATGCCCCGATATCATCCGGTTTTTCGCTAAATTTTCACTTTAATTTCTCGTTACGTTTGCCTGTATTTAAACTTTGCATTTTAATCCTGTAGACGTGTATTGATTTGGCCATAATATCCGATATTATTCGAGTGTTGTACTTTAACAACATTGTGATTCTGTCAGAGTTATCTTAGAGTAAGTTAATCAGAGATACTCTTGAATTTTATTGAAAGAGTGTAGAAAAATATAGTCTGCCATTAAAATGGAATACAATTTTTTAAATTTACTTTTCATTTACTAAATAAATCTCTCCTAAAACTTATAAAATTCTACCTATAATTTCAAATTACAATTTATTATAGCGATTAATACTATAGTGAATATAAAGAATCATTAAAACTAGTTAATCACAATATAAATAATCACAAAAAATAAAAAGGAAGCTAGTTGCTTTGTACTGATCTTTACGTAACTCGTTTCGATTTCCCTTGGAATGAAAATTTCTGTCGTGTTTCATATTTTCTAAATTTCATTCATTTAATTAATCCCAAGATAGAAGCTTTCATACCAAAATCTGCCTACGCTGAATGTATGCGCGATTCACTTAAATTTTCCTTATGATGACATTTTTTGTCAAGCTTCGTTCTCTAAAATTTCAGCCAATTATTACCAGATCCTAATACGGAAACTTTTGTACGAGAATCTGTTCACGTAGGATGCGAACGTAACTCGTTTCGATCTTTCTTGTGATGAAACTTTCTACCGGGTTCTGGTTTTTGAAATTCCAGTCAATTATTACTTGATCCTAATACGGAAGCTTTCATACGGGAATCTGTTCACGTAGAATGCCAACGTAACTGGCTCCGATCTTTCTTGCGATGAAATTTTCTGTAAGGCTCTATTTTTTAAAATTTCAGTCAATTATTATTTAATTATAAGACCGAAGAATTCGTACAGGAATCTGTCCACGTAGGGAGCGCACGTAGCCTGTTTCGATCTTCCTTGTGATGAAATTTTCTGTCGGGATTTGGTTTTTGAAATTTCAGCCAATTATTGCTTGATACGGGAGCTTTCATACGAAAATCTGTTCACGTAGGATGTGAACGTAATTCGATTTTCCTTCTGACGAAAATTTTGTGGCGGGTAATATCGGTGAAAAACCTTTCTTAATCCTATTCCATGGCGGTTCTGTCCGACACAAAAGGAGGAAACTGTAATGTTCCATTGAAGCGGGCGCAGAAACCCTTTCTCCGCAATCGGTGAGCAAATGTCCTTTCGGTAGATTATGATTACTATCAACACCTAATAGAGACGGCCTCGAATTCCGTAAATGCACTAGATTTTCTTCAGAATCGAATAATTCCGGTGAGATATGTTTGCACTCAACATTTCTTTCGTTGCCTCGATACTTTATCTCAACGAAGTTGCGTGGCTTAAGTCAAAACACGGCTCCCGTGTACAATTCCCGGCAGCGATTTCTCAACTCTCGAAAACCGAGAGTTCAATACTTCAAATACTTTTACGAAGACGAATGGGTTGGCGTGTCGTTTCGAAAAAGCCCCGTCGCTTTCAGCTGTAGAAAAGCGCGCCAACGAAAACTGATTGAACCTTTAAAAATCACAGACCCCTATGGGATACGTCGCTCGATACGGGTATATCACAGGAAAGCTATATGAATATTCGTTCTCTCTTTATTTATTATGCGATAACGATTTTTTTTTAATCAAAATGATTCGATCATTATTAACTTTATTAATTATTAAAATTATTACTTTCGTCTGATATGATATGATATTCGCGGATCTATTGCGCTAACAACCGGATAAAACATGATCGTTCTCTTCATTTTGTCTATTATCTGATCAAGACTTTTTTAACGATGTTTAAATTTATTTAATTTGATTTGAAATAAAATCAAGAAATTATAATATGTTACGTTGTGTGATTTGTCGTATGATGTTGTAATACTTTGTATACCTCAAGAAATTATATAAGTAAATTGCACCAAAAACTACGTGAGATGTTACGTTCTCCTCTTTTTTTATTATTTATTTTATTTTTTTAACACGATTTGAAGTAGAGCAAAGAAGTTATGTATTACCAAGGATTTGTACATCTAAAGAATATATTCCATTGGAAACTGGCTGAAAGTTCGTGATTTTTTTTCATTATCTAGTCAGTTTATTTTTTAATGATGATTAAGTATCTTTAATTGATTTGAAATGATAGAGAAAAGTTATGTATTAATAAGAATTTGTATATTTTAAGAAATTGCACTGTTCCTGTTTTTGTTTTTGAACACTTGAAAATATTAATTCTATCGTTTGTTTTCTTTACGTACTTGTAAAACCTGCAATGATGTCAAAAAAAAAAAAAAATAATAATCAATATGAAAAAATATGAAAGAACGTGTACAGATCCGGTGATAGGCGATGAATTGCAATGGAATGTGAAATGCGTTGATTATTCGCAGCAAAATCAAACTTGACGTAATTGATCACTTTCAAGTCTTTTATATTTAAAGTTTCAAACGTAATTTCGTTTCGGCCCGATTTTTTACTCGGTTATACGAAGGATATTCGATTTCTAGATCACAACTGGCAAATAAATTTTCTGGAGATTGAATCAGCAACATTGGCGGATGAGGTCAGCGGCAAACGTAAAAGAACCATTCATTTTCTGCTCTGATCTTTTAATAATCAGATAGCTAACACGAACTTACGTATTTATTATCCATTGAAATTTAAATATTCATAATTAATAATCAAATTAAATTAAATATTTTACATCCTAGGATATTTAATTTAAAAAATTGCAATTGCTTTCGTTTAATTATTCTTTCACTTTTTAAAGATTATTTAAGAAGATAGTGTAAAGGAGGTCCAAAATCGTTGCGTCTCAAGTAGTAAATCCTCCTTTTAAATTATCATTGATACGGTACCAGCGCGCTTCCTTAAAATGAAACAAGGGATGAAAAATATCGCAATGGATCACTGCGTATCTCATTCGCACGGTGATTTCTTACCGATCACAAAAACGACGAGGACGACAAAAAGGGACGCGAAAAGGGAAGGTCGCGCTTCTCGATATCTTGTGGCACTTCTCATCGTGTCTCCGTGTTTCCAATTTTTTTTCTTTTTATTATATTATACACTTATAGGCTCACGGTTCACTGCTCCGTGTTCATATTAGCACATCCTCTATCTACTCGTTGTCACACTTATTCCAAAAATCCATTCACCAGACACTTCACCAAAATGACAAAATAGCTTGTGTTCGTTCGTTCATTCGTTTCGAAACATCCACTAGTAACAGAGAGAAACTTTCTGATTTTTAAATCAAACACCAAGCGGGAGAGTCTTCTAATTAAAAAGAAAAGAAAACGAATGAAACAAAAGCGGAGGGTTGACTCGGTGAAACGAGAGTTCGATTCGTCGATCTCTGGTCGGCGATGGCGCGCTGCGCGTCTCGGGACAGCGTAACGCGAAGAGCTCTTCCGGTCGACGTACAAGCGGCTACTGAGGCTCCCGCCGCAAGCACGGAAAGCTTCCAGTGCGTCGACTCGGTCATGCAACCCGAAAGCTCGTTTCTCTCTCCTTCGTCCCCTCCTCGGCCTCTATTCGTTTCACCCCCTCGGCCATTTTAGCGTCGTCGTTGCGATCAGCCGCGCCAGTGCAGGCTGCGCGCGCGAGAGAGCTTTCACGTCCTAAAGCTGGATAGAAACCCCAGGGAAGGGGTGATTGATTGGCGATGAAACTTCGCGACTGATTGAATCTTTTTTACGTTTCAATATCGATATCCCTGAGTGGGATGCATGCCACATACCGGAAGTGGGCACCGGGTTGCGCCGGGAGCACTATGTACTGTAGGGATGTTAAGTTTCTCGAGAATGGGGGTGAAATACCAAGGGTAACGATAAATGGTTATAACGAATGCGTGTTCTTAAGAATTTAACGATTTGAAAATTAAGACTCACAAAATCCAATACTCACGATGATATATACCCACTCCCTATGTTAGATATCATGACACAAAAGTTTATTGATTATACATAATAAAATAAGATTTTGGTTGTGCATATTTATCGATTATAGCAATTTAAACATTCGTATTATTGTATTCTTTATGATATTTTATATTAGCTACTCTATTGTATTCTTTTTTTATAATATATTTTATATGTTGTTATGTAATTATGTGGCGCTTGTTCATTCGAAATTTTCAACGGGAAGAGAATTGTTCAAAGAATTCTGATTGTTACCACGTGGCCATTAATTCATTATTTTTGTCCAACTCTTGTAAATAATAGTTTTCACACATTCTTTCTTATTGTACTTTGTGCGTTACGTTATTCGAATCCAAACTTCAATTTGATTAATTCCTTTCTTAGTAATCTAGTACACATTTCATTGCTCTGGCGTATTAGTCAGAACACGCATTGACTATAACCATAGCCCTATTCGTATTGTAATTCTTGAGATTTGGATAGACTGACAGCGACGCATCATACATGGACATTTTGATCTATTGCTTCCGTTTATTTGTCAAGCGTATAGTAATCCTTGGAACGTGAAAATGAATGGGTCACGTACAGTGGAGATGTGATGTTTCATGTCTCTTTTTTTTTCAATTAGTACTGGAATATAGGTTTTAATGTTCTTATTTTTTGGGTATATAACAGGGGTTTGTTTTAATTGATATTTAAGAAGCAGCTATCACAATTGCGTTAGATAAAATTTGATTTTACGCAAATATAGTTTAAAATACATTTGTCACGTTATATATCTCTTATCTTTGTGAAATGAATTCTTTTTCAGTTTACTTTTTTGACAAGCTTCGATAACCTTTATAATCATATTGATTTTAACGTAATTTCTCGATGATCTGGTTAGTAAAACCGAAATTAGCTATTCAGAGCGAAATTACTAGGATAGATAGAAAATAGGAAAATATTGTACGCATCTTGCATTAAACGATCTTCAATTCTATAAGATAAAGCTAAACTTGGAGCTACATTTAAACATTATCTTAAATCTAATTATCGTTTGTCACGTCTGGAGCATAATTCGTGTGGGAACACGCAATGTTCGGACTTCCTTGCAGAACCGTTATGTGAATCTCACACGTCGTGGTATGTTTTATTTAAGTGATAACGTATGTAGGAAAATTTGATAATTTTCTACCAAACAAATAAAGTATACTTTGTGATAGATGTTTATTAGAATTACCAAATTTATCATCAAAATTTTTAACTTGATAATTATTTAAAACGCGCGAGAAAAATATGTAAGATATAATAATATCTTGTGAAATATATAAAATCTTCAAATTTATCAACAGTATCAAAATGTATATTAGGTGCACAAAATGCTCTTCATCACTTCCGAACATTTATACTCTCTCGCTTGAATGGATTGTTGTGCTGAATCAAGTCAACATCCGTATATAAGTTACGCCACAAATGTTGCTCATCAAGACGTTTCAAGATTATTTACGAGTACATTATCATGTTCTCAAGTCAAAGGTCATAAATTAAAAATCATAGAATTGCATTTAAAACAAACAGGTATCTTGAAAAATCAAAGTTAACTCTATCTATATATAAAAATATTTTGTCCACTATAAATGACGTACCACCCATGACCACGAAAGTTTCAGCAAATACTTTTTCGATATCGAAAAGCTTAAAATGTGGCAAGACGTTATGAAATTTCATAAAATTTATCATTGCTATGTTCGTTATATATTTTTCGAGATATCGATTCTGGATGTGTATTGTACGTATACTGTGAGTCCCTGGCTGTCTTTTTAAGGTAAGATGTTGATAGAATTTCTATCAAACTTGAAACTCTGAAACACGCTCGTACTTTTCCATCTCACCTCATTATTGTGCTGGATACAAACCGAGCAATCCGATTTAACCATGACAGAAGACAAAACAAATTACACGCTTACAGAGAAAGTTTACTAATATTATTTGCTTCGCTGATGTAGGATTTTTTTTGCAGAACATCAATCGGTTTCTTTAGAAAATTTATGGCGTAACTATTATAAGTAGATGCTGCATAAGATCAGCCTGCGGCCCTTAAACGTCTTTCAAGGAGGTAGATACGAATCGCCAGTTGAAGGTTCTTATTAACAAGCTGATCTACCTTCACTTCCACAAAAGAATATCTCGCAGCGCAGTTCGGTGAATTTTAAATCTCCTACCACCGATTGAACATTTGTATCTTGGATTTATATTGATACACAGTGGCTACTTTTTTAAATTTCGTCTGAATTACTGCTCTTCATTTAACGAGAAATTTTTCTACCGATATTGCTCATCTTTATTCAACAATCCTAGCAATTCAACGATCCTACGAGTCATTTGAAGCCACATTGATCGACTCTATATGTTGAAAATTTAATTCTAAAAATAATTTTTATAAATCGGGAACTTTGGAAATAAATATTCTATATATATAATATGCGTTCGAAATATTGTACGATATAGACTGATGTTATTTTACTTTCGATACTTGTCAACATTTTCGTACTGTATTTGTATAATATTTTATTGAAAATAATATTATGCGTCAGTGATTTTTAAAAGGAGAGAGATACGGGAATTTTTGTTAGCTCACATGATGCCAGAAAAGTGAAAACGTGTGCTCGATGGCGCGTTAAGAACAGCGACGTGAATTGCGTTTATAATGTCAACGTGACTTCTTCTCTATTTTCTCAACCAAGAATTTCAACGTGTTTTTTCCACAGCATCTTTAATTTGCTTGTTTAACGTTGAATACAATTCCAGATCTCGATCTGGAACAGCAAAAATTCTTTTTCATTTTTCAACGCAACCTAATTATGAATAATTGAGATTCAGAAAAAACGAGAAATTATTATCATAAAATCTATTTTCAGTTGTGACATGTATCACTAATATTTCCTCATTTTCAAAAATATCGCGGATATAGGTCAAACAGTTTGTCTAAAAATTTTAATCGAATAAAAGCGAATATTACAAACTGGTCATAAATATCAATTCATTACTATTTCAATTCATTTTCTATTTAATTTCAAGAATAGATATTTTTGTGTAATTAATTACAAATAAATAGGTTGGTTGATGCTCTTTAAGAAACGTATAATTAGTGAACACAATTATTATGTTCATTAAGCTCAGATGAATAACGCAAGATGACATCTGAACGGCCTTCAACTGCAATGCATATATTGTAGCATATCACATCTAATTAATCCGTGTTTGCCGATCATCATCGACAGATCACTGATTATAGATAACATGGTATTCAACTAAAGTGCATATGAAAATGAGAACAACATTTAACGATTCCTCTAGTTATTATAGATTAATGTATGCGATCAGTAGAAATTCTTCGAAAAAAATTGTAAAATATAATTGAATTTTAAATTAGAGACATTATATAACTTATTACTACGTAAAATTATTTATTTCCTTGAAATTAACACAGCAATGTACAATATTGTTAGATTGGTACAATTTTTAAATAAAATGCTAAACATTTATAGATTTATTAAAACAATTCAGATACTATTCGTTTAACTGTATGATTTAATTATAGTTCAGTATAGAAATATCGTACAAATTAATTTGCAATGTGTAAAAATTATTATAAAATAAAACGAAATAAAAAACCACAGAGAAGAGAAATAAACCTCAATAAAAAGAAAAGGATAATTATAATTTGTTTGATTCTTGTATCTATATTATTTCCAAGAGATTAATTACGATTAAAATATTATTTTGCTCGTAAAGTTAATTACAAATACATGCAAACATAAGAGAGTAAATAGTATATTCATGAGATTCTATAGACGCAGTGAGCGAACTATCATCAACTCGTAAGAATTCAATCTGTCACTTGCATTTCCTTTTTTCTACACTCAGGTTAAAAAAGTGAAAGATACTTATCTCTGGCTGATTTGGGAAAATCGTGATCATCGTGATAATCGTTCTCCACTTATCCGACTGGTTTGGCATAAATGAGTTAAGCTGATCTAAAAGAAATTTGGCAATCACGATCATATCATTTAAGAAGAAACAACTGTATATCACAAACAGTTAAGTTAATTAAGACCGGATGGATGAGTCATGTTCGAGTAAGTGACCTGGATTCAAGACAGGGTATTAGTCGAATCGAAGTATGATTGACGTTTACACGGCAATAGCATTTCATATGTAGCTATCTACATTTTATATTTTAAGTAGTATCATTGATCTTGTGTAAGATTTTCATAAGCTTATGTTACAAGAAGTTACCAATTAGTATAATATTTACTTATATCACATAATTGCGAAGAGCTTTTAAAAGGGTCCACAAGACAAAGTAGCGAATTGAATAAATTTTGAGGAAGCTTCAGTTCTAGTTTTTTAAATCTGATCGTGTTTAAAATGATATAGTTTTATGATGAGGTTTCTGAAGAGTTTTGTTCTCCTAGATTAAATGAAAACTGTTGTTTTAAAAAAATCAAGAAAAACTTCATAATATTTTAACTATTTGACTAAAAAATATCTCCACCACCTATAAATTTGTTCTGTTCTGGGAAAGCTTCTCGATTATTAACAGCATATATTTTAGAAATAGTACAAGTAATAAAACATATTATTTTATTATTAAGACTGTGTCTTTCGAAGTTCTTGTGAGGGGATATTATCTCAATTCTCATTACGACTATCATCTCGTCCTTTCTATTTGGCGCGTGAATAATTCTCTAGGAAGTGAGAATTACACTGTTAAGAAGTTACTTCGTTCCATTGTTTCAACTTCTTATTTAATCTAACGTTTTAAAATCATTTTCAAATCTCATAGACATTGAATATTATTCAAACTAATGTTTGAAACCAAGTTTCCAATTAAATTCTGACAAACATTGTTATTATTTCATAACTTCTCTGTGAACTATATGCTTCATAATTATATAGGGTTATGCCACCCTTATTTCACGTGTTATTAATTTATCTGTACATATGTATAATTGGTTTATTCCTATATAATATTTCTCGCGTTAACATAAATTTGATTAATTCTTTATCCATACTTTAGATTCACTAGAATTGTATTATAGGTCAGATCTGCTAAATATTATAAATTTATCTTCTTCTTAAAATTATGGCTATTAACAGGTTATATATTATAAAATAATAATAGTTTTGGTTTCATTGTTAAATTACTATAAAATGTTCATTTGCGCTAATAAAATACATTGAACATAATATATTAATACAAAATTTTAAATCCTCCTGCGTGTATTAAATACGGGAATGCGAACGATCATTGGTTAACTTATGAAATATTTTTGATATAAATTTCAACTAAAATTTATTCCGTTTAATTCTTTTATTCGACAATATTACTCGTATTTACGCGAGTTTTACTTCAAAAGTAAATGGATGATCCTGAAATACAGTTCGGCTATACTTGGTTACATAAACTAAATTTTAGGACGACCATGTTGGTCATATTAATTGCATGTTGAAACATTTCTTAAGGACGACTTCATCAAGAAAGGAAAAAAGGTAATTTTCTTTTGATAAAAATGTCAATATCGCGACACTGTTGATTTTAAACTCGAGTTATTTTTGAAAGACGAAGTTATTTGCGTTTTGTTATTTCAATTATACTAATTTATGTAAATCTTATATAAACGAGACCTTCGCGTATTTCAAATGCATTACACATTTTTATCATCCAATGATTACTTAAAACCGATTGGATTTAGTTTTTATTATCTCTCCGTAAATTATTTTTAGATATAGTTTAGTGATAAATTTTCATAACTGAAGGTGACAAAAGATTATTTCAGAATCTAGTGTCTCCAGTTGACAAATTTTGCAAACAAACAGGCTTATATTTCAAGAAGCTCAAATAATTAATGTCACCATGGAAACAAAATATGCTCGTTGAGCACAACACGATCTGTCGCCCACTAAAATATACTGCTTCGTTAACTTGTCTAGCAGACGTGCATAAAAAATATGAATTTCATTATTAACTAGTATTTTATATGTAGAAAAGGCACTTTAAAATCAAATCGATAATCTCAAATAAATCAAATCGTAAACCTAATAATGTGTGGCATTTTATGCAATACTCAATTAAAAATGTGGTTAAGATTTGTTTGTACAAATCATATCTTTTAAATAAAATAAATTATGTTAATTTATAAGATTAGGTTTATATGATTAGATTAGATGTATATTACAGTAATTAGATGTAATTTCATCCTTCATTTATTTCAATTATTTTGTCTGAACAGGAATGTATGGAGAGGTAGTTTAAAATGCAAATTTTATCTAGTAAGCCTATATTCATCTTACACAAATTAGGTTCAAGTGCGTTAAAAAAAGTTGTGATTGAAAAATCGAAACGTATAATGGAGTTCTAAGTGCAATAAATGCGTGTGTCATAGGATACTTCACCTTTTTATTTTTTAAAACTAATAATAAATTCACAAGCTCTGAAAGCATGAAATGCAACTTTTATCGTGCACTTTCCAACGATATTTCGCGTCGTATTAAACATGCTTCAAATAAATAACTGAACTGTTCTACATACGGACACATTTGATAATGTTATGTTGCCAGTACTCAAAATACTGATCATTTAATTCGTAATATTTCAACGGTAATTAAAAAATTTCCATAAAAATGTGTAAAACTCTTGTATTTTATAAAACCATACTCGTAACATGGATTACAAACCCGGCTTAATAAGAGCAGATTATATAATACGAGTACGTGAATTTGTAATAAAATTTAATTTAAATTCTAACTTCACTTTACTTCTACTCAGATCGAAGGTAGTTAAATATACATTATATTATATTTCAATACTACAATATGTTACGTCCGGAACACACAAAAGAACTACGTGAGATCTTTGTCGGCAAAGTTTATAGCACGTTCCTGTCGACGTCAAGGAATTAACAGAAACGGACATAATATCTTACGATATTTTGCAAGCTTTACTCTCTTTTTCATTCTTCAAAAATAACTATAAGCAACGAAAGTCTATCACAATAAATTGTTGTGAATCGTTGATGCTGAAATGGATAATTATTTTCCAGGAGCTATCGAACGTATCTTTTCCATCAAAAATATTTTTAATTTACATGATAATATTCGCTTTAATATCATTGTTCGTTATGTTGCCTATTATTTGCGCTAATTTTTCTTAAAACGAACCAGTAATATCATTTATAATTTGACAATTAAATTTTAAATAATTCAATGAACACAATGTATGCGCCACTAGTAGCGAACACACTAATTGACCGTATATTTTCCAATTTAATGAATGTATAATAAGCTATTTATTTTCCTTCAATTTAACAAATATATGGAACACTATTTAGTTTCTAGCAATCTAATAAACAATTTCCTAAACCAAATATTTCCAAATAAAGACCTAAATATTCGAACAAACTGAAATATTCAGTGACGACGTATTTACAGTTTATGCAGAGAAATTCCTGCTAAATCCAGTAGGAAGGAATCTTTTGCAAGAACACCCAAAGAGACACGTTCAGTCAAAATATCGAAGCAAAGGAGTTTGTACTTCCGTGTGATGGAACGCGAAAGCATTTCGGATCTCACAGAAGCTGATTCTATATCAGTGGACAAACATCGTGCTTAAACTTGCTCACGAGTCTCCTACCTGGCCCTGACGACCGACGTTTCCGTCGGATTTTCCGATAATGTTCGCAACCCCTCTGCCTCGAGACGAGACGAGGCTACTTGGATCTCACGAAGCTACGCCAAAGTGTGAGTCGCTCTTCTGATTCCTTTATACGGACCCTCTTTGCGTTTGAATTCCTAATCTCTTGCTCATTACGTTGGCGGCAAACTACCGCGAGCTGGAAGCGACATATAGACTTCGTGCAACAATAATCATGTTGTGGCATCTTTCTTCAGCAGTGTCACTCTGTATATTAAATATAATAAAATTACGGAGCACGTTTAATCACACGAAGATAGTATCAAGGGAAGTGGAAAATCAAGCTGATGTCGTTAAGTCTTTATAAAGTGTGTGAAGGGAAATAGAAAATGAAGTGTAGAAACGTACAGTGCTACATGTTGGTATAATAGGTGGTAAAAGTGAAAAACGTGGAGGTTGAGGTTTTCATATAATTTCTAACTTGTGTGCTTTCTGAATGGAAAATCTTTTGTTTTATTGGATTATACAGCTGTGAAATAATAAATATAATTTTTATAGGCAATACTGAAAGAGTTTTGACTTAATTTGTATTATAGGACCAAAAAAAATCTTTTTTCTTTTCAAATTCTCTATGTCTTATATTTTAAAGACCTACATATATATTAAAGGGAATCTCAAAGATAGTTATATATATATATCTCATCCTTCCTAGATCCATATTCAATCCCTTTAAACAAGGTGAAGTGATGCTTTAATAGCATAATGCAAAACTAACTTACACTTAATGTAGAACTAACGCGGTTCTAATCTTAACCCAACTCAAATCCAACTCATCATACTGTATAGTAAGTTTAAGCCAGCCTACATAGTATATACTTTGACTACAGCCAGCTTAACACATGCCTGTAAGAGTACAAGTCACCGTATCTACGTTCAGTAGTGTAGATCAACGATAATTCCAGTCAAATATCAATTTTCAAATTATCTTATCATAATCAGCTTTTATTCCTCCAAATTTCATCAATTCTTGTGTATCTTATACGATTATAATTCAATATAAGGAAACTACAAGCGAATCCAATCGTTCTCTTTTAAAAAAATAAGCAAGATTTAATCTTTAGTGTGATGGAATCGAATATTGAAACGAGAAGGGTATTTATTAACTCATCCCGTTATTATAGATTAATGTAGTTTAATGTAAGCAATTAGCAGAGATTCTTCGAAGAAAATTATGAAAATTCAGTGTATATTAAATTAAGGATATTGTACATCTTTTATTACTACAGACAGAAATATTTTTATTAGTCGTTCAAATGCTCGCTAAAATAGCTAAAAAGTTTTTTACCTTCCTTATGACCCCGAATATTGATATATGTGTTTTATGTATATTTTAAGATTTCCTTTTGTTAACTTTTAAATCTCCTCTGCAATTTTGAATAGGAGATAATATTTTTAAGTCTATATATCAAATTATATAATGATATTTTCTTTCTATTTTAACTTGTTTCCCAGGTAGATATTTATCGCAACAAAAGTATCTTTGCATTTATGTATCTTTTCTATTTGGCGCGATAGTAAAATTTGAATAAAACAATAAGTATTCTTTTCGGATATTTAATATATTATCCGTATTACGTACGGCCAAACACTTAAAGGATGCGTTACGAAGAAACGAGGTGCAATCTTTTGTCCGAATTCTTTCGATTCGAACTGTTTCGCCGAAGATTTACAATTGATTATAGTGTTTAGCCGGTAAACCACGGGAATCGAAGCTGGTATGCACTTTTGCGTACTCGTGTATCCTTTCGTGTGTATACACGGAGGGAAGCGAGGGCGAGAGAAAAATTTCGGTGGCCCCAGATGCGGCCGACCGATCGAACTTTAACGTCGTTTGCAAGCGGCTTCCCCTGGCCGCGGCGCCGCATTCTCACGTTCCATTGCGAAACTGTCGAAACTGTCGAATCGCGGACAAAGGGCGTATAATGCGAAAGTTAGAAACAGAGAGACGGTGAACGGTGCATGCGCAAGAGGACGCGCATTGCTCGCGCGATACGACACAGCGGAAGTTCTTCGACCGTATAATATTCCACGTACGAGTTGTCACTTCGCGACCGCATTTCAGTGACTAATGAGCGCTTTCGAAAGCACGTTAGGTACTGTCAGATACACGCTCTGTTATATCGTGGACCTCTGTGAAGGGATCTTGATACATGCGCACGTACGAGTACACACATCCTCAAGAGCGAGTACGCGATTTCTCCGTGTGTAGACTTATCATCCTTTTCGGCGAATACATACACGTACGTGCCGAAAGGGAATGATGGCATCGAGGACACGTATGTGTCGCCATTCTCTAGAGTGGAGTTAATTAAAAAGTAATGGACTGGTTTGACGAGGTGCGATTTTTAGGAACTTACGTTATGAGCGAAAAATTGAAGGTACTTCGGTGGAAAATATTTCTGGGCATGAATCTGTGGAAGACAATCTTATGATTTAGATTTCACGATAAAGATATTGGGATGTGGATTATTTACGTTTTTATCTGTTCGCAACTTTTTAAGATTTTTCTGCATATAAAAAGATACATAATAATATGAGATGGGATATGTGTAGGATATATTATGATCAGACTTTTATAAGAATTATTTCTAATTTTAAACGTAAAAAGATGTATTTTGATGTTTTTATACTTTGTAGTTTATTAATTTTAATGATCTGTATGTAATAAAACATTAATTTATTCTTTTTAATACTTCGTATATAATGAAACATCAGTTTGTTGAATTCGTATAAAGGAGTTTTGCATGTTATTCAGTACAGGAAGCATTATCAAAGAATTATTACAAATATGTATATCTTATTTCTTATAATATATATATATATTTATTTATTTATCATTACATATATATTATTTATTATAAATATGAAATATCTTTACATGAACATTTTTACGGATTTCTTACAATGTACAACGATACAACTCAGGTAGAATTAAGATAAATAATTATCACGTATTTAATAAATATTTAAAAAGGGCATTTCATTCATCGATATTATAATCATTGACCAATATATTTAGAAAGAACATTTTGTTACACACTTGATTCGATATTATGTTTGTTTAAACCGTATTTAAATAAAATTGAAGTTATGCTTCTAGAGATGCTCCGTGACATGGATTTTCGAAGTTTTATAATTTGTAAAAAATATCCCTTTGTTAAAAAACACGAGGGGGGAAACTACGCCGACTACAAACGACGGTCTATTTAAAATGTTGGTTGCTTATTTTGAAAGGGCGGGGAGGAAGGAGAGGAAAAAGACAAAAGATAAAGTATGATGCGGCTTGTCTCTTTAGTATGAAAGAACCTTTCATTTCGTGGTAAATCAAAGTTTTCTCGGAGTACAGATGGTGCATTTGGAATTTTTTAAAAGAAACAAGGAATGCGCTGCGCGCTCGGATCTTTGCTACTTATCCATAAACATCTTCAAATAAAAACTCTTTCCGCGAATCTTTGTCGTTCGTAACAAAGGAACCTTTTTCGCGCTGTGCAAATACCAAGTTGAGAAAGAATTGTATAAAATTCAGGCACGAAACCGCAATATTTCTAGAACTGTGTATTATTACTGAAATTAATATACATATACTTCGACATAGGGATTAGAATCCTTCTGCATGATAATATTCGCAAAAATTAACAGATTTTATAATTTTTCACCACATATTATAGGACAGTTCACTTGTAACAAGGTAATTTATTTAATACAATAACATAGGCAATCTATAAAATTTACTTGGAAAATTCCATTCATTTTATTATCAAACTCGTTGCTGTAAGGGTATTCACTGATACTTGCTATCTGTAACTTGCGGTTCATAACATTTTGCTAATTTAATTAGTAATAGATTGTGCGTGAAAGCTCAGGAAATTTTAATAATTTTAATGTAAAACCATTTATTTCATAATTTATCATCTAATATGGAGAATACGGATTTAATTAAAAATGCAACACATTTTAAAAAATACAAGAAGAAAACGTTTAATATATATAATATAATATATTGCGAGCAGTGTATACATTGTTTCCGCAGAAGTTGGTGTAGAAGAAAATGTGAATAATAATAACAGAATACATGTATGTCACTGTATTGCTTGTACAATAGGAAAAGAATTATGTAACAAGTTGGACGCAATTATAATAATTTGCTTCAACAACAGACTTACTTGAAAAATCAAACGTTATAAACGATGTAACCATTTGATGCTCATCGGTTTATCTCTATAGAAAAATATTAGCGGAGCAAACCGTTTGATCGATATTATTCTATGAACTATACACTTTTGAGATCAATGAGGTGGTTAATCAAAGCAGCAAACGTAATCGATGCTATTATATAAAATTTCAATTAGGTAAACCGATGAAATTATGAACAGTCACATCGAAATTAATCATATGTTCGAGTAGAGTAGCAACTTACAGTTTGCAAAACTTAAACGTTAGAAAATAATATCATGATGTATTGGTTATCTGTATAATAAAGAAGTACTAATAGTAATAATTCAATGCATATTATACCAAAATCTATATGTAACATCTAACTTATCCGCAGAATCTATTATTTTTTTCACTGTGTTAATATAGACTTATACTAAACAATGATCAAAGGACTCTGAGAAAAGAAAAATATTTAAAAACAGGTGAAAATATTTTAAACTGGTGAAACATGAAATAAGAGAGGAAAGAAATTTGTTATCGCGTTCGCGGTTTATTATATCAATGTCTCGTTTACTTGTGTATTCGAATTAACAAAAATACGTATCAAAAATATGAAAAGCTATACACGTTGGCATTTCGCATTTTACTGGCAAACTTTCCTTACAATTTATGACTCATAAATTCTTATAGTTACGCTATAGAAGCCCTTAGAGGCTAAATTATACTTAGAGCCCTTCGATCTTGGCCCTGTATACTCCTAAAAAGCATTCACTTACAAATCTTACAGCTATTGTGCAATTTACGGTCGCGACCAATTTCAAATTGTTGTGCACGAACTAAGGAGCAATAAGTAAACGCGTAAAATTGTGACACAAAAAGAGTGTTCGTAGTTGAAACGAAAACCACAAAAATACAATGTATGAGTCACTTCACGTGAAATTACATATATTTATTCCTTTTCAATTTTTTTTTTTTTATTTTTTATTGATAGAGTTCAGACTATAATTTGTATAAAATTCTATAAGTCTAGATAAAGCTTTCACGCTTAAAATGCAGTTTAAAATATAGCCTCTTACCAAACATTAAATTACCATGTAAAATTCCTATAATGTAGGAATAACATTATGATAAATATTTTTTATTGAACACAAGCTTTTTCTTCGTAGTACGATAGATTTAATTCAATATGTTCAGACTATATTTATAACTTTTTTAATGAATTTTCTGCAAAATTAAATAAAAATCTATAAAATTAAGATTAAAATTAAGGTTAAAAATACATAAGTAATAAGGTTTTGGATTAATTGAAAATTTCAGGAGAAAGAACTTTGTTCGAAGTAAGATAAGGTACCGTGCATATTTATTGTATTCATCTGGTTTCGAGATAGCTTGCTATTAAGTTCATGCTTTGAGAACAATTTTCAGATCGTTAAAGAAGAAACACGGAAAGCTTAAAAATCGTATACTAAATGGAAATACCAGAGAAAATCCACATTGTTAAATCGAGCCATTAACGAAAAAAGAATCAAAAACAGATAAAAAAAATTCATGGATCGATAAGAGATAATTCTGAATGATAAAAGTTTGTACTTAAAATTTTCAAATTGCAATACATAAGAAGCATTTTTTTTATCGATATCAGTCTATTTGCTTCATTTGATCTTTAAACCTAACACGTTACTTTAAGCTACGAAGTTGGAGCATTGAATAAACTATACAATTAAGTAGATTATTAACAAGTATTGCGAGTTTTTATATATTTTATGTGAAATGACTCATACAAATCAATAGATTCTTCACCATTATAATAAATCCGACGATTGAGACAAACGTAATATTGTTCGATACATTATCATCGATCGAATAAAAATTATATAATGTAATATACTCAGTATCAATATTAGAACTTTATTGTGCTTCTTCACTTAATGAGTACATCCTCTTTCATCCTACATCAGACTTACGATAAAAACGTTCGAAATTCGCTGACATTGGAGAACTTCGAGAAGACTCGATTTCACGGTTGCTTCGTCAATTAACAAGCTTCTTCTGTGACTTCACTTACAATGAGACTTTTTTAATTTTCTCTACTTGAAAAGAGAGATAGAGAAGGAGGAAGAGTGAGAGTGTATTGCACGTGACCTGTGATTAGTCATGAAGGCAAGATCGACTATAGACTATAGAAATCGACTATAGAAATTAAGCTGAAGTAAGAATTAACCGAGTAACAGTTTTCGTAATGAAAATAGCCCGACTAAAATATTAGATCTATGCATATGATATGTTTTCGTTTCGAAGCTCGAATATTTTCTAACTAACAATATCTATTAAATTTTGTTATGTCGTTGATTAAATCTGTCAGAAGCCAAACTAATCAACTTCATTTTTTAACAATTTCTCAATTTCATTACATAAGTACACGATTAATGTTCAATTCTGAAGAAACAAACGGCGTTCTTATAACTTCACTTGTTGCAAGAAGATGGCATAAATAATACTAAATTTTAAGATAAATTTAAAAAGTAATATTTTTAACGTTTCTCTACTTCTCTACTGATGAGATTGATCAACGTGGCACCTTGATTTGATGACTCAATTGGCGACCGCGTCAAAGAAAAATATACTGGTGATAGACTACGTGTATTGAGCATTAGAAAGATTTATAATAAAAACACTGAAACTTTAGTACTGTTACAGACATGACGCTTATGTTTATTCAAAATAACGAAAATTTGATCCCTGACAATCTTTCTAAATTTAAAACAATGAAATCAACTAATCACTGGGAAAGTGCATCAAGTCGCGTGAAACTTGCGTTGATTAAATAACATGTTTTGAACAAGTAATACGCGACTAGAATTGCATTTGATAAAACGAAATTTCGCATGCAGTAACTTAACAGAAACAGGAAAGAAACAACCGTGTTTTATCGTTTCTCGAAAACGTGATCCAACTTGAGCGATCGCGTCTGCCGGCACAGACGATTGAAACGCGAAAAATAGTCCTTTACAAGTAAAAGGAGTGTATCTAGCGAATCTTAAAGAGGATAACTACGATAATTTGTTCAATTTGTTGAAGAAAGGGCGACGGTCGTGGCGCGCGGGTATTACCCTAAAAAAGGAAATCTTTACAACCTTGGAGGGGCAACAATCAGGGCAGTTTTATGTACAATAATCTCTACCGTGGCTGAAATTTGCTTCATCGCCGGTAGCATCGCTTTGTACAATCTCAAAATGGTACTCTTTACAGCCTGCGCGCCCAAACCTACACCGTTGATTTTTAGTATCCTGCACACGCCGGATCGTGTCCTTTGTGATATTCCTCCTCTATGGCGCGTAAAGCTTGCATCTACATTTTTCAATTCCACAAACGTCCGTCTCGGCACAAAAGAACGCGCTGACCTTCGTACGTGAAACAATCGTCTATCCCGGGATTGTTTGTCCCGTTAAACATGGTCGCCCCAGACTGTCACCGTTTTTGCTTTGTCCACCGATGCGAGGTAGGCACCGTGCGGATGCCAAGAAACTGCTGTCACCACAGTTCTGAAAGACATAGTGTAACAGATTGATTAGATCAACGCAACTTTTTTGCAATTCGTCGTACATGACGGCTGCAATTTAGAGATTTCCGGATTTTACAATAGATTAAAGTCGGCGGAATTAGTAGCTTGTTTCTAAATTTAAAAACTTATATATATATATGTATATAGCCGGTGATAAAAATAAGTGGACATATAGTGGAATTAGATAATTATCAATGAAGTTTCGTTAAAAGCGTCTTGTTTATGCAAAAATATAAATATTAATTTCATTTACTTATTAAACGATCTCTATAAGAATATATGAGAAATAGACTTAAGTATATAATACTAGTAGTAGTTTTATTAAACTTCATTGATACTTCTATTACCTGTTCATTTATTTTTATCTCCGACTGTAATTCACAATATTAACAGTAAGGTTATCTGATTAAAGGTGCTGGAAAGTTGACAACGAGGTAAGAAGAATCACAAAGATTACACGAAACAACATGCAATGTATTAACTGACTGCTCCGAGGCGAGCGTCATTTTGAGGTCAATTGTGGATCTCAGATTGCGTTTTCAGATCGTAATAGCCTGATCGAATCGCTGCGACCACCGGCTAACTGTTATAAAAGAACACCGGTTTCCCATGACTGGTATATATCGGTAAGCGAACTGCGCACACGTTTCTCACTCGTCTGGTGAATTCCCTGTCTCTGGAGGCAGGAAAGCACACGCAAATATGTCCGACGTGGTTGATTCGAGTTGGCCACGGCATCCTTTGCGGTGCCGGTCATACCGTTTTCTCTGTTTTCTCGTTTCTATTGTTTTTGCGCGGTAGCATGCGGTAAATATGTGTTAGAGGATTGTCGTGGCTCCGTTCGTTTCATTCGCCGCTGTGAATCGACATAATGCGGTGAAGGACACGGTCTTAATTAGGATGACTGAATATCATTGTCTTTCACCAGTCTTGTCTCGTCAAATGAGAGAAAATGGAGAAACAGGCCGCTCGGATACCACGATATTCACAGGTAGATCTTCGCCTAATATGGATTTTTATCTGTTTACTGGTGAACTAGTTTGAAGATGCTGCTAATGATTATCGATAAATTACTTAGTAGATGATGATGAATTAATTAGTGTCGGTTTATGTTGAATATTTTCTGAAATAAACAAGAAATACTCTAACATTTTTAACTTAGAAGTTAAGAAATTGGAAGAAATTTTACCTCATTGTAAGTAATTTTATTTAGTTTATACAACAATAGAATCGAGCATAATGCATTTGTTTCATTATTATATAACATTATATGATTTTATTTATGTTATTTACATACGTATTTGAGCTTTTTTATTACCAGATACGTTCGAATTTCGAATATATCGTCGTCGAATTTAATTTCGTGGAAATGTTTCGTACTGGGGAAGTAACTTAAATACGAGACTTTAGTTCGTCGTTACTGCAGCCAAGTGTTACGCATATACATAAATGTTAGAACCTAACTGTTTCCCTTTTTCCACAGATTTAAAGCAAATGCCATTCTTAAGTAGACATAAGGCATGAAACTTGAATGTATTTCCTGCAACTTTTTTATTGTTAAATCCAATTTTTAAATGTACTGTCTGCTACAGCTCATCGTATTCTAAATTCACATGGAACATTATTAACTTGTTAGAATTTCCAAAGATGCAATCTGCCCTGAACAATAATTCTTATTAATCAACTTATACCAAGATTGTATTAGAATCTATTTTGTAATCCGTTCGATAACAATCTGTAGTGTTACATATATATTATAAAATCATATAAATATATATTGTATATATTATAATATTTACAAACATATATTATACAGTTAAAAAGAGTTCACTTAAAACCTTCTATTTTAGTTTTTGCGTTTCTTGATTCCTAAAACTCTATAAAATCCAAATCTCGAAATCAGCGAATGTCGATCATTTACCACAAAGAGAGCGCATTTTCTTTTGTCACATTTTTACGTTCCTACATATATCCTGCCAAAAACCTCTATCACATCATAAAACGAAAAAAGATATATCATTCCGTTGAATGAAAGAATAAACGTAACATTCACATCTCGAGAATACCGCCTATAAAGATATTATTACCGCAATACGATACTTTTCTCTTTGTGTATCTTTTGTTAAAGAAAAACTTTTGTTCTTGGAACCGCTAAGTTACGGAAGCATTAAAGCGACAACGGACCACCCTATACGCGAAAATCAACGATGACGTGCACCGCTTTCGCTAAAGATTTCATTTGAATGTGGAAATACACAGTGGCGCGTAATTTTCTGGTCCGAGCGGCTTTGCCCATGCAGCAAAAGGTCTATAAAACCTGAATTCCCGAGGGTGATTCACGGGGCTCCGTAGAATCGTAAAAGGGTGTTTCTATGCGAGGACAAACGTGCTGAAAATGACATACCTTTTGCGTCTCGAGTAAAACTTCGCCCGGAGATAGTGCGTCGAGAAACGGGTATAAAATGTCTGTATATTTGGAATACTATAAAGGTCAAGTACAAACGGAGAGAATGATGTGCTAAAGGCAAATTGGATTCGTAAAAGTATGATTAAAAAATTTATATGTCGATTGAGAAACTTTCTGGGAAAAATTTATGGTGGATATAAACGAACATTACAAAAGAAGAACGTGATAGATAAATTTTTCTTAATTTTCTGATATTAATGTCGCTGTATGATTAAACAAAAAAATTGTTAATATGACGTAATTCAAAGAAGAAATTAACTTGTAAGATTCACAGATATGTTAATTTATTGCCTTCAATATTACATAGTAGAAAAAGAATTATGTATCATAAATACCGAAAATATTCAAAGTAAATTCATATTTTTATAAATATACCTGATTGAAAGAAATGAAATCTAGAGAAAAGACTAAATATTATAGAGCGTACTACACTTTGGACATTTTACATATTTTTGTAAATTATGTGTAGTCTATGCATTTTTCACTTTCAAATTTCCCATAAATGCATAAAAATTTGCAGTGTAGTCATGATCTTTTACTCTGAACAATGATTAAGTTGTCGTATACATATATAAACCTACGAAACTATAGTCAAAGTAAAAATTTCGAGTTCAGTTGCTGACAACGTTCTGCATACTAAACCAGGTCACTTGCAATATGATGGATTGATGCTGCACCCTAGAAAAACTGACCAAGAGAAAAACATTCCAGTGTTATTTTTTGACATCCATATCATTTTTGCTTGTACTTATACGCTCTTATATTTCATTTATATTGTACGCAGCTGGCGAAAAGTTAATGATATTTATACATGTACTTCGAGTACTTCAAGTACTTCGTACTTTATAGTTAGAAGCTGTCATTTCTCAATCAACATTGATTTTGATTTTGATGAAATTATGATAAAGACTCTTCGACGGATATTGACATTGTAAAATAAATAAGTATTCTGATATTGCAATCATCGTTTAATTAATTTATCGATAATCCACATAATTTTATTTTTCGTTTACAACATTGCGTAATTTTATAGTCATAACAAAGAAGTTTATTAATTTCTTAGTAGACTTTAGATACATGTTAAATGCATATGCGAGCATGAATATACGCTTATATTCTTAAACATAAATATGCAGAAAATGCAAAATACACAACACACATTTTTATAATCTTCCTAGTCGAAAAACGAGTTAAAATTTAGATTTCCCTTGTCTATTTGCATTCTATAAAAATATGCATTTGCATGAACATGCGCTTGGTTCTAAATAGAAAGACAAAACGAAAATGTAGAATACCATTTTTTTTCACTTGAAACTTCATTTTTGAATAAATCGATATCGAAGTCACATCGAGTGCTGGCGTTTACGCGCGGACTCACTTATGCTTCGATCAGATATCGTTATAACTTACTTGTATTGGTGCTCGTAATCACATATCAAAGAATGAAAGATGAACAATAAAAGTTCTCTATTAATGCAAAAATCGTTGGGAATAACTCTCATTTCTCTACCAAAGTAATTGCGTCCTGCATACTATGCTCGTACGATTGCTTCCAAAAGTATTCTGTATTTTCATATTCCACGTATAATCATCTTCTTTCGAATTATACTCAGCAGTTCGGTGACATCATACATGGAAATATTAAATTAAATATTAATAATTTAATATTTAATTTAATATAATTTGTTACTTATTAAATTCGATTTGTATGAATTATGAAATTCCATGTAATAAAACGACGCCCTTACTAATTATTTATGGTATATGAATATTTTCTGTTGATACTGTAATCCACCTAATATTGGATAGCTTATGAAACGTGTACACATAAGCTAGAAATGCATAGTTGATGAAAATAGAAATTTACATTAAATAAAAAATAGAACAAGATACTAGACTTTGCATTTTATATTTCTAGGAACATATAAATCAATTGGTTCAAATGGGAGCATTTAAAGTTCCAGTGCTTTTGCTACAGAAATAGCGTACTTATTTTCTTTTCTAGTGTCTAATTAGGACATTAATTTCTATGTTATGGATAGCACAGTTAAATTTATGGAATCTTGTTTCCACATAAACTAGGATATTAAACATTCGCTCTTTGAATAAAAATGAAGTTTTATAACATTTCTTGCTTTTCCATCTTCTAATTAGTACATTAAGTGTTACATTATTTCAAATTGTGCATTAACACGTAGTATTTGCCGATCTATAGTGTCTGTAGTGAGAATAAAAAATGATACTCTTTCGAACATGGTCTTGCTACATGCGGCTATACTTTACGCGAATATTCACGTTTATCCGAGAGCGAAATAAAGAAAGAAACGTCGGTGATGCACATGTATGCATCGATAGTAAAAACAAGTAAATCCGGGCGAAAAATTGCGGATTAAGTAGAGGGCCAATAATTAAAGAAGTAAAATCGCTAAAAACCGCTAGAAATGTTTAATAAGTTTCAATGTAAGATAGATAGGTGGCAAATAGTTGATCCTACAAACGAGAAAAAAGAAAGAAGCAAATCGATTGTACATGGACGCTTGATAGATATACCTATGAGTAAGTAAACTTTGTTTCTGACAAGAAGGCGGATTCATATGGGAGGAAACAACAATGTCGAAGAGAGAAAAAGTGTTGGAGGAGAAACGTGCGTCGCGACGACCGCCCGTCGTGCACGGCGACCGCCGTCGTTACCGCAGGCAGTGCTACCATCCACGACAACCAGCAACGACAACCAACCACGACAACAACGATATTTTTCGAAGTGTCTCGGTTCCCTATCCAAGATACCTTTACGAAACCAGCTACCTACGTGGTGTGTATTGCGAGTGTGATAAAGGAGACCTATCCATTTTTGCCGAAGGAGTGTGGAAATAAGCTTTCTCGAACGACGTTTCCAACCGTTACTTTGCCTCTATGGCTGCCCCCTTTGTTTCTCTTTTCCTTTCATTGCATTGCATTTCGTTTGGTCGCCTATTTTTCCCCACCCACTTTCTATGGTGAGTGTGCTAGTGTTTAACCGAGAAAAAAATGGCTGGGAGAAACGCAAAAAAGATTGGTTAACCGAAGAGAAGGAAAAAGCCAAGTAATATCATCACAATTATTCAATCGACTCAGTTTAATTTCGCCAAGTGTTATTCTATAATTGCGCCTGTTTTTTAGGAAACTTCGCTAGTTATTTGCATTAGGATAAGAGAAAAGGAAAGCAAGACATTAATTAATTCTTTTATAATCTTTTTTCTTCTCTGGTACTATTTCTGGGTTTTTCTTTTATAAATTTTTTGATGATTTACTCGTAACAATAATGAATAAAATTTGTCTAATGTACTTAGTTCTGTTCCGACAATAACAACAACCAATCTTATCTTGATAGTGAAGTTTGCCTTATCTTTTAGTGATTGTTGAATAATTAAGAAAAAAATTCGATTTGTTAAGGATCAATGTGTAAACGTCGATAGACGATATTTTATAAAAACCAGTGTCAAATAATTGTAGGAGAATGAGGAAGGGAAGTGGTAAGTGAAACGTATTCGCTAGGAGAGCAACCAAGGATTTCAGATTTCAGCTTGGGGCAATGGATTATGCGGAGCGCAAGGATTGTAAGAAAGAGGATATTGTTGCCGGGGGATCACTTAAGGAAAGAAGAGCATCGGAAGAGCAGCGTCGCCTATTTTGTAGCATAAGTGCGCCTCATTTATCCGGCGGAACGCGAAATAATTAACAAAATTGCAGAGAATATTGTGACTTAGAGCTTCGAGTAAAAAATTCTAATTTACATAGTATAATATGAATTTATTATAAACACAAGTAGTTCTTTCCAATGTGTATTTAATATAGTGAAAAGCATAATATGGTACTATTTCAAGAAGTACACAGACGACTACGTTTTGGTTGTAGAAATGCAGTTTTTTTTTAGGAATTCTTTTATATTCGAGCGTATTGTCAAACTTTTATTCAGAACATTTTTTCTCAGATCATCGAGAGTGTCTAAAAAATCATGGCTTATCATTACACAAAAGGACTAAATATGCCACCACAGTTCACTGTAGTTAGAAATTCCGTACTGTAATTTGCATAAAAGAACTATATATTTATTATTATTCAGACACTAAAGACCTGTTACGATACAAAAGTGTAATACATAATCTAATGATCTGAAAACGCTGATAACATATTCATCTATTCGCTAAAACTTGTATCATAAATTTGGTTCTTACACAAAAACATAAGTATACAGGATACCGATAATATCCAGTTTCCCAACAGCTTTTTCATCGAAAATCTCTATAAATGTTATAAATCATAATAATTAACGAGCGAAAGCACCTATCTCTTCACGTTTCGGTATTTATAATTATTTTTAATTTTCATATTATAGGAACGATGAGTTATCACCAGTGGCTAACACCAAATTCATATGCAACCGCCAATTATTAAGTCGGCTGATTTACGCGCAACGTGTCGAGACGTGTATTAAAATGAATGATTGAAAAATATGATTTATCGCGCAGAAAGATTATCGAAACATTGTTTTATAAGTATTAAAGGCGAAGCAGGTTGACAGGCAGGAGCTGGTCAATTTACTCTTTGGCAATGCGTCTTTTATCATACTTAGCAGCTCCTTTGTAATATGTCAGTGCAAAATGATGAGCACCACCTGTTGACACAGTCGACGTAGGCGATGCCTTAAGGCGATAAATTTGCAGCACCGGCAAAATGAGAATCTTAACGCACCTAACCGTAAGATATAATCTTTCATTGCGCAGCAACATGTTGACGCGTTCGCACAATGTATTTTAGATTTTTATGAAAACACTGCATCTTAATATTTTTCAGTGTATTATATCATTAATGGCGGAATTGATCCAATTTGAAAATTATTCGAGTATTAATAAAGTAATACTGATTATCAATTTGTTTTTCAACGAATAATACAACTTTTAACACTCTAAGAAAAACCTTAGCATAAAATGATTGGTTCTCAATATTACTATGTAAATTTCATTTCTTGTTTCTAACTCTAAACTCAAAAAACATGTATATTATTTACCGTAATATAAAAAATAAATACGATGATTATATTAAATGGCTACAAATAAATTTACCTTGAAATGTAGAATAATATTCGTAATAAGTATATATGCCTATTTTATGTTATAAGATAAAGGACACCGTTTTATAGGCAGTAATTTATAAAAAGGAATCAATTTCACGATTCTATTTATGCACGTAATTCATCTACACTAGTACGTTGCCATTTAATCAGGATGAAAATGTTTGTTACATTATATGTGTATCACCGTGTTTATATAAGCTAAATGAGCTACGGTTATGTAGGCGGACAAAAAGCGCATAATTTCAAACATGATTCTGCTTCTACTAACAAATACACGGGGCGAAATTGGGATATTGTTGTACGGTATTAATGTTAGAAAAATTAGATATACACGTTTCATAGGTTTCGGTATCCTATTTAGAAAAATAGAAAATTTTGTCACAATTTAACTTTGAAGATGAATATAAAGATAATAATGAAATTAGAAATCTGTATTTAATTATTAACATTTGAAGTTCCCTTACGAATAACGTATTATTACTTAAAGTTAATTATTATCACTTCTTTTGTATTCATTCTGGTGTAAATTATCATTTAAATACTTTTTGCGATTTTATTTTTCGTCGCAAATATAAAAATACATATAATTATAATTAAATACATATAATTGTGTCGTATAATTATCGTATTTGGTAAAAGATACGGTATAAGAAATAACTACAAATTTCGAGATTAACCAACAAAGATGTCTTTGCAAATCGTATCGTAGTAAACATTCATGCTTAACTGAATGTGGAGCGTAAAGCGTTGCAGGGTTAACTACCTTTACGTCAGAATTAATTGATTCGGAAAGCTGTTGGATGCACGCCACAAATGAGTTTACAATGAATTTCAGCTTGATACGTTCTGTCATTTTAAGCAATTCAGTGATCAAAGATCTCGTATGATCGTAGCGGACACTTGCTTCAGTTTATCAATTAAAAAAATACCAAATAAAATTTATTTATATGTACATATCCAAAAAATTTTTTCGTAATAGCTTCCATTATCATTATACATTTTTGCTGTAAAAGTAAAGAATCTTAATTTATCTCGTTTAACTCGTAACTTGTACTTTCTTATCTTAATGATATAAACTTCACGAATTTTATAATCGGAAATCTTTAATATTCAATTTAAAAGTTGTATTTTGCGTTGTTCAAGAAATTCGTTATCTGCACTTTAAATATAACAAAATTATTTTAATCAGAAGCAATTATTTTGTGAAATAACTATTTTCAACATATTCTTTCACGTTTTCATCCACAACACGTAGATATATATCCTTCCATTAATACCAATTTACCAACGTCACGCCAAGAATAGCGATGTTATAGCATAACGAACTCTGCAATGTTTCATGCATTGAGTCATGAATCTCATTCTCGAGTGCTTCGTTTGATTTTCTTAAAACTTTCTTTTCTCTTTTCTATCAAATAATTCAAATTTTTCTTTGCTTTTTACTGTATACAATCTTTTTACAAAGAGAGATTGGCATGTCAACATATCCTTTGGTGAAAGTTAAGCGCTTCCTATTATTCAAATCGCTAATGACTGCTTTTCCTAATGGCGTACAGCTATGCAAATTTGCTTCCTTTAATCTACGGGCTACTGATTTTAAGAACATGCTTAAATCAAGCCTTTCAATTACCTGGTGACGTGTAATGGTAGGTTTATGTCGACAGTTCCTTACAATTCGTTTATCATTCTTTTTGTCGCATATACGATTTAGAACTAATGAAACGTATCTTGCTTCAAATTTTTTTTAAAACAAATTTTAATGTTTTATATTTTTCAGTACCATTTATATTATCAACCATTTTAAATCGCCAACTAATTTGTAGTATAAACTTTCGTCGTTTTTATCTGTTTAACGTGATTATGCATAATAATGGTCGAAAATATGTAACATTAAATTATCATCGAAAGATAAAGTTCGTTTTATCTGTCAGATAGATTGAAAGCGTCAAATAAAGATTATTCAAAAACAATATAATCTATTCCTATTCACTTATTTCGAATTACTACAATCGCTACGAAAATAATTTTCACATGCGTTTCACATTCACTTATTTTCTAATGAAACTTTCATCAATCATGTTCTACATTTTCTTCTGGTATTATCGAATTTTTAGAAGCTACATAAAAATACTATAAAATTCAATACGTTTAATATTAACTAATTGGCATATAAATGCCACAATAAAAACAATAGTACGTAAATGTTTTTTATAATACTCACTGTATATAAGAACCAGTAAATGCGCCAAATGCGTACATATATCAATAAGAAGATAAAACACGCGGGGCATCTGCATGATTCTATTATATGTCCGGCATGCAACGCAATCAAGGGAGCGGTGTAGAAAATCGAGTAAATCTAGCGTCGTATTGAAGCAAAGAAACGAACAGACCCGCGAACATCCGCGGAAGAGTTTGAATAGCGCGATGGCGATTACTTTCTCCGGTGTATTTAGCGGCGGAGTCACGGAAGTGAGCGATCGCGGGGAGCAATTCATAGACGCGTAGGAGTCGCGACAATTCTGCAAGGAATTCCGTCGGTTATCGAGACAATCGTGTATCTCTGCCATCAATCTACGTGGCCGCGAGCGACGCGTATCTGAATGCTTGCTCGGCCACGAACAGTGGCGCCTAATGGCGCGCTCATTGACGTACAGTTCCCGGTGACTCTACGGGCTGCAGGGTACGAGAATGACAATACGTACGATGATTAGATCGGCGTCGTTCTCACGGCAAATGACGCGAAACGTCGCCACAAACACTATCGTCGTAAAGAAGCAACGCCTGTGACACGTCATTGCGCTCGTAAGCAGCTTTCACAGGCTCCTCTTTTGTACCTTCGTTGCATACGCGAATGCGTACACGGCTCGGATAAACCTGTATGTGAAAGGCGGCTCATTATTATTACAGATATGTAGATTTATCGAATTATAAAATCGCTAGGTTTTTCGAGATACGACCGATAAGCGCGAACAGGATGTTCCTGTTTGGTGTCAAAGCGCCTTATCGACCAGATATATTGATAATCAACATCTTTTCCAGTATTCAGGATTCGCGGAAGCATTTCTGAGAGTGTTTCTCAGAAATTATTTCACCCGCAGGTTTATTATTATGTGTGGCTGCTGGTAGTAGTATAGGAATCTGATGAAATCAGAGAGTAGAGATACAGTGGATTATAAATGGTGTACTAGGAAGTATCTTTATGATTTAGATGTTTGCGGTTTTTCTAGTAAATGATGTGAAAATATTTTAAAAGAACGTTATATGTACATTTTACCGGTTATTCTCTATTTTGTTATTTAATTGGATATAATGTAATCCACTTGTCTGCATAATGTACTGTATGATGTAATCTAATCTATTTGTCGTTCTGCATTTATATACAATTTTTAATCAATTACAAGATTTCTTCTTTATATTCTGGAATTCGGATGCGTGAAGATATTTCTTCGCATACTTACAAGAAACTTTCATATTGTATTTCGATGCAGTAGATATTTCAATTAAACCACTATACAATTTAAAATGTATGCAATAATTCCACAATATACAAATGAAATCAAACATGGAAGCGCCGAATAACACGATTAAAACAAAGATTTCAATATCAATAAAAATTTAACGATTTATAATGAAAAGATTAAAATTGTCCTACTTATAAACGAAATAATATACAAATGTTGCGATTAAATCTATAATAAACGTAGCTATACACGGTACCTTAAGCAATGTATGTATCTGTGTGTTTAAGCGCTTTAGGTAGCGCTGTAACAGGAAAATCTGGAAGCACGAGGCAAACGTATACACGTTGCCATAAACGATCAAACGAAACGATCGTGACAATGAATTTCGCTGTAACACAAATTCTCTTACTTAACCCATGTTCGCGTTACGGTTACGAGTTCATATTTGATTCGAATTCACGCTTGGTCCCCCGAACGTTTTCTCGAGTGTATTGAACATACAGTTTTAGTAAACGGCAGCGAAATTCCACGCGGTTCTCCGTTAAAGTTTCGCACCGCTTGTGCGAAATTCTGCTTCACTTTCACCACCTATGTAAGGCTTCCTGGGTACATCAGCGGTAGTTGGGTGCAACGTTGAATCCCGTGAATACTTATACTCAAGATCGATGTGCTGCATCCTCGCACGGTGCTCCATTATTCCTACGTTAGAGTTAGTTCACCAGCGGTGGCAAGCAAACTTCCTGCTTTTTTTACCGTGCCCCTTTTTAATTCTTAACGTACGATACATGCTAAAAGGTCTATTTCCGTTCGGCAACCATCTATCTCCTTTTTCTAGTTTTATGCAAGGGGAGGAGAAGAAAAAAGAAATCAAAGCTGCAAATGGGACGGCTTGATAGAAGGAATGAGAGAAATTGAAGCAAATAAATTGCATAGGTACATTGAAGAACATTCCGGAAACGAAATTACTCTGTAAAATAAAACTCCATTTGTTGGAACAAGATTGTGATTAATGTCCGATTGACTGAATTTCTGCTTTGAATTCACGTATCTGAACGTGGCTTCTATTACGTGAACGAAAAATGATAGACAATGAGATAACTACAATACGTGAATTTCTATCATACGAACTCCAATAATATAAGCCATTTGACTCTCGAAAATTTTAGAATAAAATCAATAAATTTAGACTATAACATTTATGATTACACAGTTTTTAATATATCAAAATAGTAACGTACTTTATATACGTCTGACGTGTATTTAAAATAATTACAGAATGCTTGGAATTGATGACAGAACGATCTAGACTTTTTCTAGAGCTCCTATCTAGATCAATATTTCTTAGGAACAAAAAATTAAAGAATGAGGGAAATTCAATCATTAGACGAGCTTAGAGAGTTAACAGGAAGCGGAGATAAATCTATCGGTTAATAAAACTTCCTACTTGATTATTAAGTGCAACGACGTGCATCGGAAGGAGAGATTTATGCTAATCTGATAGGAATATAATATGAGGATATTGCATCGAATATGATAGAAATTAACTTGCCGTGATAGAGATAAGCATGTAAGAGTAGCCTTTTAACAGCTTTTTGTTTCGAAAAGCCCAAAATTAAGGTAAATTATAACGTGAAAAAGGGCCCCTTGGCGTTACTTCGGATGCAGCTGGTGCGTAACTTTCATCGATTTATGATGGTTGGAAGTCTCTACGTGAAAGATAAGTGAAATATATGTACCAGTACTTATGTACATACTAATAAATTTGCGGTGTCTATTAAGTATTAATATAAATAAATTTTCTGCAAGTTAATTATTTTATCAGTATGACAAATAAGTAGCAGCTTGTCTATATTTAGTTCAAAACAGATACTTCTGGAGGATAGCTAGAATTTCAGGAGAACTGTAACAGCTGTTTATATGGATTTAAAGCTGCTTAGTTATAGTATTTCCAGATTAAGGTACTCTTGAGCAACGTTATCCGATTAGAAAACTCTTGCGTAATGCAACTAATATTAGGGAAATTTTGCTAATTATTAAGTTATTAATTAACAAAGATAATGAATTTATAACACTTCTGACAAAATTTTTTTGAAATTACAGGCCAGATGACTGTTCCATCCGACGAAAATTTTTAAAGCTACTTGTGTAATAAAGTTTACTAGTAGCCAACTCTCAATTACTATTATTAGAGATATTTTACTACAAACGCTATCAATGATATTTATAGTAGCAACAAGTAATAAAAGTGAGGTTTACAAATTACGTGCTAATTGATTGTTTTATTCGATACAAAATTGTGAAAATGCTATATGTACAATAGAAGTCTCTAATAATCATCAATATTATTAATTAATAAATTATTGTGTAAGAATTCACTGATGTCTTTAATTAATAAATTGTTGTAAACAGAGACATCGACATCCACAGATCCCAGACATCCACCACATCTTCTCCTGTAAAGTTTATTGTCATACAATGGCCTAAAATATCTAATCATAAATACGACCACGTTATGAAAGATGCGCAACGACCTATTTAAAAAATATTAAACTGATGCCAGTAACCGCAAGAGAAAAGATCTATACTCGGTTGATAGAGAGGTTTTATCGAAAGCTGATCATCAATAGAAAAATATAACGAGCAAAAAGGAAAAGGGAGGATTGTTAAGGGTATGAAAGGGAGGGAAATACGAAGGAACGGGGGTGGAAGAGAAGGCACGAGGTTGAACTGACATGTATATCCGTACCAGCTGCCAGCTCCTGGCACGGAGGGACCTAGGAATGGGAAAAACAGATAAAGAGCTCACCGGTGCTTGCCTTTCCGAAGATACGACGAAGATAAATGACATAATATCGTGCCGGACTGGCCGATCATTGCCCCAGAAACGAAATCGAGTTAAGCGAAAAGAGTGTTACGGGGCAATTGATCTCTGACGATGCTTCGTTACGCTGGGCGACAATGAAATCCGTCTGATACTCATCAGGGAATGCCAGGAAGATTGCTTTCCTGGCTGATTCAAACGGTTAGGATACACGTGTACGGTACATGTATCGACACATTCAGCCAATATAATGTAATCCTTTTTTTCTTCATCCGACATGTTTACCGTCTATCTTCCATCTTCACTGTCCTGAAGGAAGAACTGCTGAGTATTCATTACGCCTTTTGGTCGCCGTATTCACTGACGGTTGTGTTTAATTCCTTGGTGATATTGATTCCTTACTTACAATTACTTGGGCACTGTCGATAAACGGAACGATAAAATATACGCCATTCGAAGAACTAACTTCACGAATCAAGCTAACCATCTGGATAAGGAAATACTTACTTTTGTAACAACAGCGTTACAATGATCACTGGACATCGTCATATTTCACAAAGAAGCATAATAATAATCGATCGGAGAAATTTATGAATACATCAACTAATTACTGTTGTTGAGTTTACGACATCTGTAAATATTTACTCGGCACGGTCGTAAACCATCGCCATAAATCATTGCCCCGTCTCGCTACCGCGACTTTCAGCATTATCGGCAGCATGCTTATTAAAGGACCAGCGGTTGAATAAGAGAGCAACGAGCGTTAAGGCGACTCACGGTATTTAGGTGTCCGGTGGTATATTATATCTGTATAATTAGGAAAACCTAATAATTTCGGCATGGCTAGGGGTACTCGATTAATACGAGGTCTAATATTAAACTGTTGATCGCAACCTCTACCTACCAATCAGAGAGGACTGTCTCAAAGTGGACAAGTTTCCAGAAACGGTATCAACCAGAATCTTGAATTTGCCTTATTAGGAAATTTTTGCAATTTGTTAAATTCATTCCGGCCACCGTATATTAAAGCAGTCTCAAGTTTTTAGTTACCTTGATGCATAGTCTATAACGTTTAACTTTGTAATTACTCGCTGCTGCGTGTGCTTGGATAATATATTATATACATACTTTTTTTTTTACGCATTCGTAGTTGAAGTATGGTATGCATAGCTTGCTGGAACGAAAAATATCAGGTTATCCCAGCGATATAACTTGCAAGAATCTTGAAATCGCTACTTAGATTTCTCCACTTATCACGAAGCCAGTTTATGTATGGAAGCACCTAATTTTCGTCTTCCGTTGATTTATCGTTTACCACTTATGATTTTGTTTTATCCTTGTAATCGCGGATTTATTCGAATATTTCAGGATGAATTATTGACTGGTATATTTAAGTAGAATTTTTCTGCTGTGGAGGTTAGATCTTCTTCGTTTCTTCTTCGTTCCTTCTTCTAGTATCTTCTTCGTTTATTTTGAATGAAATGAGATATTAACTTCTCTTTATTTATCTGAGACTGCTTTTATTCTGTATAGGTAAGCAGTTGTTGTGAAAAACGTTTTTCACAAATGGAAGTGAATGATATAAAAATAAATATATTCTCGGATGAGAATTATTTTATTAAATGTTCAAAATGATGTACCTGCATTTATAAAATCTTTCATGAATTTTTAATATCTAATAATAGATATTGATGGTATAAGCAAAATACACAGGTATTTTTTTTCCATTCGTTTCTTTATTATAGAAACAATAATCATTGTATTGTGTTCTATATAATGTCATAAGAACCACAGACTGTTCTTTTACTTGCTTTAGAAACTATTTATGTTATGCACTGTTTAATAGCAGCTGTTACTATATACGTACGACAAGGTATGATAATTATTTTCCTGATTATTACAAACGTTAAAGCTGCTCGATTCTGATAGACCTTGCTTACTAGGTACGAGTTAATTTCAAATAACGCACTAAAAATGAAAAATAGTTATTAACGTGCTATAAAGGTGGGGTTACTAGCATTATATCATCCCATATCGCACTGCTTATAGTAAATAGTTCATTTTATCATTTTCAGTGGGTATATGCGAAATGTACTCACGAATGCGTTATAAATATGCAAAACCATAGCCTTTGGCAATAATAACGGTAGAGGTATAAAGTAAATCTTCAGATAATGTTGCTGGCAAAGATTGAGATAGGAATTATTTACTTTATATTCATCTACTCTTCTTACACGTGTGGACATTTATGTATTAGAAATATTTCACGAGATATTTTAACATCGTTTGGTATTAAATATTTTCATTTGATTTATCGTTTCTGGTACTAGTTTTAGTTGGCAATCCACGCTTTAGAATTCCAATGACAAATGTGTATGTAATCTATCATGATTCATTAGCTGTTATAGGAGGTGTTTCTAGCGCTTCATGCCAAGGCCGATAAGTATTTGTTACTTATCCTTTATTCCAAAATCTTACGATCAACAAAGCACTATGAAACAATAATAGTTCCTGTTTAAAGAAAGAGTACAGAATTTAACCAAGAGCTGCAAGGGACTACCATAAACACGTATTGTTTACAGGTATAAACGATAAAAAGAGGTAAAAGTGCCCCATCTTTGTAGTCGAAGGACCGTGGTTGATACCAACACACGCGACGCGGGTTGTCGCAAGAGTATAGGAAAGAAGACACAAAATACTTGCAAAAACCCATGAAATACACTAATCGAACTACTTCCTTAGGGGTCCAGTTATACCCTCTAACTATCGCGGTGAGCCATCCACTCGTAAAGTACAAGACAAAATCGCCATAAATGCGTGCGTGACTGAAATATGGCGCAGTAATGTTTATGAGATGCTGTTACTTGTCAGTTACCGCTGAAAAGAATAATAACCCGTGCTGTTACCACGCCTGGCTACGCACTTATTTATTAATAACAAGTTACACAAATCAAGGTATCGCTGGCTTCGCGGCGGAATGATAGCCTTTATTCCCGCTGCTCTTCGTGCACGTGGGAAAACCATTGTGCTTTGGTTTGAGCACATCCTTCCATTTTCCGCATTCTGGTTGCTCGAGTTAACGACGTTTCGGGTTATTTTGCTTATCTATACTTTGCGTTAGCGCGTCCTTAGCTACGCGATTGATGCGATTTTTCTTCGATGGAACCAGTTATCACAAACCGCGTGTTAGCCGCGCCTAAGCGAGTTGCTTTATTTGAAATGTAAATAAGGATGTTATCAATTTTAGATCATTGATTATCGCACAGAACAAATTTCGATCGAACGGGAACGCGGCTATTGGTCTTTTTCTTTTTTTCAAAAACTTTTTACGTGTCCGATTTTATTGATGTAACAGTGAATGTATTCCGACAGAATTCGATAATTAAAAGATGAATGAGAATGGTTGTGAGACATTAGGTACTTTAATTTGTCTGAATTCTTCATTCCGATCATTATGGGAAATTATACGCGATTTAATTTGCTTAAATTACAAACATCCATATAACTCTTTATTAATAGCGAGGTACGTAGTGAGGTAGTAAGTTATGATACGAATTTAATTAGAAGAACATTATTGGCGTCGACTTATATTGTATTTATTACATCGCTTTATAGTTCATAAATTACTTAATTTAAAGCAGAAAGTCCTATTAATAATACTATGCACGTAAATTGTATTGGATCAAAAGATGGAAGTTGAATTATTTATTAATGTCGAGAAAATCGAAGATTGTACTATACCATAGTTAATTATATAAAACACTTAAGTATTAATGAAAACAGTCTCGGTGTATATCAAGGAAATTTTCAATTACAAAAGTATCTTAACAAAAACTCATGATCTTTTAAAGTCTTATACAGGGTATTTTATGTAGCTTTTTTCCCCTCTACATTTGAATATTTTACTACCGTGACACTTTACGCGTTTTTCTCCTTTATGACGTTACATCATTTTGCATAATATATCCTATGTTCTTCACCAGGAATTACCAACAATCGATGTTTTAATTTCATAACTTTAAGAATAACTCATTATATTTTAAGATCTACGAGATTTGAATAGGATGCCTGAGGGCTGCCCGACTAGCTTCTCGATTTCCTTGACAAGGAAAGCGAAATCGAGAAAGCTCGTTTTACTCTTGTAAAGCTTGTTTTACTCGAGTAAATCTTGTACAGCACTGCTTTAAATATATCTCTTACGAAACAGAAAATAATATTATGTTGATCTTCTATTATTATCTTCTCAGTAAAGATAATTTCGTAGTTCGTTTTATAGGTAAAGATTTTAAATAATGAATTAAAAAATATAGATAAATGTTTTTAATTAATGGAATTACTACGAGTCAAAAAATTTCCCAGAAAATATATAAAAGCTAAACTCAATAATAAATATTCGAAGATTAATTAACAGATTAGATAACGAAACTAAATAAATGTTAATTCCAGAATATAAAATTCACAGAAAAATATTATATTAACCCTAAACAACATCAAGTATTCCAAAATAACAGCTGCTATAAACGCGAATGTTCCTTTTCCAAACTAGGCTACATACTAAGAAGTAGAACGTTCAGCGAGAACACAGGAGGCAGTCTTGAATAACGAAGGAAAGGTTTTATATCTAACCATAACCCCTTGGTCTTTTATCAGGACTGGTTCGCTTGGTATTTTTCCTATCTCGGCGAGGCAAGCCAGATAGCCGACAAATAAGAAGAGTATCGCTCGCAGTAATCTGTTAACTTTGAATCTAACATGCAGTTACATATCCATTGCAAGGATGGTTTGCGTGTTATAGGATTTCGCGAAACGGCCGAATCTCACGCGTTATCCGTGATAGATACGACTACGTGTATCTGACTATCGAGAGCGCGCATTAAATACAGGATTGTAGAATCTTTGCGGAGCGTACGCGAAGCTTCGACGCGGACGAAGGAGACGGGAGGCGATTGTAAAAGGGCGAGGCGCTTATTAAGTTAGTGCCGGGGATTCCTGAGCGCGCGAGTACGCGCCACAACGTATGAATTACACGATCCAGCTTCGTACGTCCGACGATCATGAGAGAAAACGCGCAGGGAGGAGAATACGACAGAGAACGAAGGTGATGAGGACGACTGGAGGAGAAATGACGACGAAAGATGACGCTTCGACCGACCCCAGTCGCGGCCGCGCTTCGTCTATAGTGAAAGTAATAACAGTGAAACGTGCGCATACACCGGCAAAATCACGCACGCAGACCAACTCACTGGACCAGCTTCTACGTGACTGGTACTTAAGCTATTTTTCGATACGACCGGTACTTAGGTGCACGCCGGACTACACAACCGCCCGCTGGGCTCTCCCATAGAAACCACCACCGAAGATCTCCTAGCGTCCTTGGGAAGCTCGAGGAGGCCGAGGACGAAGCGGTCAACGACTAAGAAAGGGGAAGGAAGGAACGGATAATTGTAGAACGGGCCTCGCGATATATCTACCGTGAAATTCGAGTGAAAACGATCACACATGCGCGCCACCACTGAAGAAGAAGCGGATAGTCCGCTTTCGTTTTTCTCATAGTCCCCTTTCCTCTTCCTTATCGTGACTTTGTCTCGATGTTACATGTAAGGATTGTAGGATATGTGGTGGATGATGTTACGATATCGGCGGAGATTGTTTATAATTTTTTAGATTGAACCTGTTTAATAGACCGACAGAAAAAGCAAAGACATAATGGCAATGGACAGGAGGAATACGAAAGGAGAATTTCCTGTAGTGGATTATTTAATTGCGATCAGGCTATGTTTGAGACTATAAGTATAATTCGTTGAAATCTGAGTAAGTTAAAAGTTTTTTGTAGTATTTGCGCTATTAAATCTATTAAAAAACAAAGCATATTTACGAAACGCAATTGCAAATTTAATAATATTGTCAATATCTTTGTGTAGAAGCAAAAAGCTGCTATTTTATCAATAATATTCGTCTATACAATTATAATAGAGTGGCTACAAAAAGTATTCGCACACCATTGTATCTATTATAGCCTTCACATATCAATTTCGATTATGTTCAAGTATATTAAATTTCATATCACTCAATGGTATCTTCATATATACGTAAACATGAAAGAGCATGATAGAAAACCACTTCATTGGAAAATAAGGATACAAATGCAATATGTCATTATTTGATAAATAATTAACCCACACCTCCTATATTTTATACAACACATTTTTTGTTTTCAATCTCACGTACAAATTGTGGTACGGTGACTCCCTTATCACGCATATTTTATTATACGAAAAATGAATGTTCGTTCGATGCGACAGTTTGAATTGCGGGAGCCGACACGATGGCTTGAAGAAGTTGCTGGCATCCAAGCTACCGTATAAATTTGCGATATCGCGATGTATCCCCCATATATATGTGTGTGTGTGTGTGTGTGTGGTGTGTGTGCGCGCGCGCGCATGTGTGTACACGTATATACATATACATATAATAATATATAAAAATACTATGTGCACAGAGGGTCTAACGTAAAATGGGCGGGGAGTGTCCGCAGATATACATGTAAGTAGAGAAGTTGGAGAAGGAAATCGGGTCACGCCGAGATATTTTTCCGCGTCTTTCCACTTTACTAGGCGAAGGTTAGGGGATGTAAGCGTTCGAACGTGTATGCGCGTTCTGGACTAAAGAACATACATACACAATTTCCCTCATCGGCGATACGTATGCAAAGCACTGGAAGGTGCTTGCAATAATTATGAACGGTTTGGTGATTCTGCACGCAAGCTTAACGCGCATTCGAGTCGGGACGATCAGAACCGTTAGAGAAAAATGAGAAAAAGACAATTAAAAGGAGCTGAAGAATGATGCTATATACACGCCTTGATAGCTTCGAATAGAATGATTACGTGAAAATGATTTTTAGTTGAACGTTAATGTGATTTTAGGGCTTGCTTATTCAAATACTCTGCGTCTCATAAAAGAATTATGAAACCAATCTAAAATTTCCAATTAAACGTGTAAAGATTATATTATTATAACACATTTTTCACGAGAGATACTGTAACTAGTAGTGACAGCTTCAATAGAATTTCTTCTTCTTCAGTGGAGTTGTCAGTTTCTTGCACCGAAATTAAGACTAGACAAATGAAAATCTCTAAATACAGGTTTATTTATCAAGAAGCATACAAATAACGAAGATTATAAATTCAATATACGTAATATTCATTTACTATCTGTATCAGTTTGTGGATTTAAATTTGGACTAAGATTTTGACATCACAAGTCATTTTTCGGTATATGTTTTTGAACTAATGAAGAAACATCTTCTAATTTTGTTTTCATCTAATAGGTAACATCTTCTCTATAGACAATAAAAAGATAGCCGAACTTTTTTTTAGGCGAAAATTTGAAAAACATAAATCAGTACTGATGCTGCATTTTAGGAACTAAGTGATTTTTACATCTGGAAAACTACATTATCTCGACAATCAAAGGTGTCTTATTTTTGTAATTAGCAATGCGAGATATACGTAGTTAGAATTACTACTACATGAAAATCCAATCTTTGCAAAAAAAAAAAAGGAAAATAAAAAAGAAAATAGAGGCTCTTGCACCGAACCCTTCGATTCTTATGCAGTTACAGGTTCAAGATATTAGATCTAATAAGTTCATGACTCTCTGTTATGTAGAGTTCACAGCTTTGGTACTACATCCACTTCTCAGAATACCAATAGGCAATTAATTTAAAACATCGAATAAAATTTAATCTAAATAGTTACGAGTCAACAGTGTAGAAAATGGTGGAAAATTCAGACGTAATTTGCGAAGGTCCACAGCTTAAGGACTGGTTTAGTAGAACCGATCGATCGACAATAATTTTAGCGGCAAATTGTGTAACGGTATCGATACCAGTGCATGGCCTCCCGTAAAATAAACGCGCGATTATTTCTTAGTATGTTTAAATAACGTATGGAGGCGATTTACGAGTTTTCTGCTTCCAGAATGTAGTTTCTAGCATCTTCAAGTTGTCTTTATTACAACCATAAATTGGGTGCTATATAGAGTAGACTTACCAAAATCGTACCACTTAAAATATATTACGCTGTATCGCCCATTTAGTGTTAATTTTTATGCAAGCTAATGTTGGAAATTAGAGTTTAATGGTTGAAGATCCTGCTATTATATATGTTTAACTTCTTCCTAAGAGCGAATTAATTTTTTGCGAACAACCAATTTTCTAAAACTATTGATATTCAAACACGTGTTAAAAATATGTAGTTTGTGCTAAGAATATTATGCAAATAATAAATACAAAAATTATTCAGTACCTAAGAATTAATAAATATTAATATTTTTAATATTCCCTTACTATATCTAATAGTTTGAAATAAATGATGAAATATTTCATTTAGAAAGAGAAATGGCGAATATAATACTACCTATATTTTATAATACTAGTTTAATACTAATTATCCAAATAACTCAAGACTGAAAGTAGCCATTTAGTTGTTGTTGCCGAATTAACTTTTTGTACCGATAATATGAAAATTTATAAATTTTTCTTCGAGATAAGCTTTTGAAACAGTTATCTATCTTATACAGGAAACGGTAAATAGAGTAATGAATAAGATGGTGTAGAAACACAGTTGGTATGATTAATCGTAAACCTAAGTTCATTCGATTAAACCAAACACAATGAAATTAATGTAAGTGATTATACCGTACAGTTTGAATTGGTAGCATGAATCACCAATCGTTGCTTCAGGTCTGTGTTTGGTTAATACAAACGTACTTGTACGATTCAATTAGGTTCATTTCTGATTACGCGATTTGATATGAATGGTTGTAATCAATATAGGATTGTTACGGAATACTAATATTCTCAATGATACTGACTTCAGTTTTTAGTATATTTTAATATTACAGAAAAAAGGTACAAAACTATTTCTAAAGTTTATGAAGGTATCGTCAGAATTTTTCAAATAGTTCACATATTCACACAATACAGAGTGAAAAATACTTATTCAATATTCTATTACGTACGATGAGTGAGTTTAATTAACAAATTTTCTGACAAACGAATATCCACCATTCTAATATTCGTAATACAAGTATAAATAATGAGTATATAGTATAAACAGCGAAAAAAAGAGTGTTTTACATATTCCCATAAATTTCAATCACCTAAATTTTTATAACAAAATTGTAAATTTGACTGAACATGCATATCACTGTATTTCATGAATTATTAATTGAAAGATTTTATTTTGCTTAAAAATCGAACGGTACCGCATAAAATCATTAAATATTCTGTTACTTTGAAGTTATTGTATTTAATTGTATATTATTGCTTTTGTAACAGTTATGAATAATATAACTGAATTATTTTACAGCGTAATACTATTAAATAATTTCAAGTGAGGAATTAAAAAGAGATGCAACTAGATTTGAGTTAGTAGCATTGATTAGTCATTACTAATTATGTAGGAAAGTTACTTACGAATGGTTTTTCAGCACAGTTTCAATCATATTGGTAGTGACTGACCAAATGAAAACAGATCCATCCGAAGAACCAACAGCTATGTATTGGCCATCTGGACTGAAAGTTGCTCTCGTCCAATCAAAGCCGACTTTAAACCCATCAGCACTAAAAAATAAAGTAACGCACGTAATTAATTTCCTGTTCCATTCGGAAAGATACTTTAATGCATCGATTTCATCGAAATTAAATGTTTGTTGGAATGTATTTGTGATATTTGCGCACCAGAATATTATTAGATATTAGTGTATGTACGATATTACATTACTTTGCACATAACTATTAAATTGAATAGTTATCAATGAAACGTAAAAGGAATCAAACATTAAAATCTTTGAAATTCTATGAAACCGAATAAAAAATGTAAAATATATTTAACTGAAGATGCTTTGGTTCGAGTCTTGATAACTCAAATTATGTAAAATTGTACAAAATCGAACATGTAACAGGCCCGTTTCTCTACTTCTGCATTCCACTCTGTAAGTCGTGTAATGTTAAATAGATCCATAATAAAATTATACTCACCTAAATGATCCAATGATCTTCTTCATTCGTAAATCAATGAGTTTTAACGTATCGTCTCTGACACAGCTCAGAAGGTAATTTGCATCTGGAAACAAGCAGGTGCCGCTATTTGAATTTGCATGTCGTTAATGTTAAAGTTAAATTGGTTGTGCTAATACGGTTAGCAATACAACAGCTTGTCTATTCTGTTTGAATAAACATAATCGCTGATTATGTTCTGATTGCATTTACTTCATGCCGTGGTGAAGTTTCCGCGGTGTTGCTCTATTATTCTAATGGCGACAAAAAGAAGAAGTACGTAAGGAGAGGAAAAAATACGTTTACTACGGCTTGAAATGCACTGAGATGCTAAGTAAATAATTCCTTTTCGAGACGCATAAATCTTATGGGGAGGCGTTCGAGGAAGGTTTCATTGTGAATCTACCGACCACATTTCCTAAGAAATGGTACATTATACTTTAATGGAAGTATACATAATGTATTACGTTGAATGATAAAGGAAAACCATTAAACTGGCGCGATGTAATCGAGCAGAATTCTACAGTCTCTGGCAATATCGTTTCATTCGTGTTCTATTCCCGCTTTGCCGAAATTAATGAAACGCGAGCTGCATATTCCCAAAGAATTCTTTAATAAGTATGACAACGTAACAGATGTTTCTGGATATGAATATTTCAAATGTCATCATAGAGTATTCAGTGTTCATAGAACAGACAATTCTCAAGTATTCCCTCAACTAAAACTGTAACCGCACTCAGTTTCCTTAGAACATTTTACATTTAGTCAAAGTAAATTGTGCATGATTGCTTGTAGCTTTTTACCAATCAAGTAATTTCATTATTCAAAATTTATAAGAATCATTGTCAATTCTAGAATTAAGAAGTTTTTGGAATAGAATTGTCACAGTTTCTTTATTAATTTCAAATTTCTTTTAAAGTAATTTATGACAAAGTATTTTAAAAATTGGTTAGATAAAATAGATGCCTCTAACCTTTCTTGGATTTTATTCATGGGTCTTTTTTCAAATTTAAGCTTATATAAGAAAATCACACGAATATTCCAATTACGTATTTATGGTGTTAAATAATGATGTTTGGATATTTTTAGAAACCTTGTAAATGTTTGATGTGCATAATTCAGAAGGCTGGTATCCTTCTCAATGAAAAAAAATCTAACGAATTCGATTAAAATAGTCGCGTGATTATCAAGTAAAAAATATACTATATCTTTTCGGTGACTAATTAATAGCGAAATAATCACCGACTAAGCGTTAACAATAACAACGACGTTCGCTTCGTAGAAGCAATTTCAGGAATTAGGGGTGATAATTGCATGACAGGAAAGGAAAAATTATACGAAGTATCTGGGAAGGAAACTTACCACGAGATAAATCTAGCGACGTCACTTTCCCTTCCAATAAAATATCGTTCGAACTGGACTCGGCTCTGGTGTCCCAAAATCTAATTCTCTGATCGAAATGGCCACTAATTATAGTAGAACCAGCACCATCAGAAGTTACAAGATCGTTACAACTGGAACCCGCAAACTTTGTCTCTATACCTGTAAAACAAAATTCAACTTACATCAAGTATCTATATCGAAAATAAATTTTGTAAAACGTTTATTTGCTAGAAGTATTTTATTAGATTAATTATTCATATAAAAAAAAACTATTACACATATGATACACATTCGAATAACAATTTAACAACTGTACCTATGAATATTTACTAGACGATGACTTTTACTATTTTGTGAATCTATATTTGTGATTTTGTACGTTTCGTATTTTATTTAGAAGAATTAATGATTAAAAATTTGATTTTGCAATATTTGCTGCATATGTATATACATTGTAACGTATACTACAATACCCTAGAAAGAATAGACGCAATCGTTTCTACATCTGAAATTTCAATCAGATCGTGTATTTCTGTATTCACATAAAATCTGCTTACGTCGGTACACCTAAGTTGACGGGTATGATGCATCGCCATGAAGTAATTGGACCCAGTAATTCCATCTTCACAGGAAGCACAGTGCCTCAAGCGATATCAATAACCGACGCGACGTATCGTCGCGGTAAGTTCGACAAGCCAATTGATCGGCTAGTAAATCATCTTTGATTTAATATAGATCACCATTGACAACGTAAAACGGGCATTTCTATGTAAAATTTGCAATCGTACGAATGAACAGTTTGGGCATGGTCAGCTGTTTAACTTTATTCGTGATTTCCCTGTTCCAAACCCAATAATTGACCACTGAATTCTCGAATAATCTTTATCATAAGAGTTTATTATAGATATTTAAATGCAAATTTAGGTAAATTTTTTAAAAGAACGTATCGATGTCGTAAGTATAACACAATATATGTAAATACTTTGCTTATTTTCTTTGCCATATTTACTTTGAATTTTCCTATGCAAAATAAAAAAAGAATAGTAAATTTGAAAATATGTGTAGAAATACGTATATAAATTAATTAAGAGAAAAAGATGCAAAGAATAACTATACGTCGTAATAATAATAATAAGTATTAGATATTATATCCAAGAAAATATGGTATAATATAAAACTAGTACAATTAACAGTAGCAATTACATTTCCTTTGAGACATAGTGTTCAATTCATATAACAAATTTATTGAATATAAAAGTAATTTATAATCTCAATTGATTCTTTGATAACCTGCAATAGAAATTAGCTTATCTTATGTTTATTTTACTTCCTCCAGTGATATATAATTATAATTTACTTTGATAAAATCAACTGAACTCTAAATTCTTATTATTCAGTTACAGCATTCGCTGATGCGTAAGTATTAATTGCACGTTCGTATACATTTACACGAAGTTTATAGACACATTTTATGCCCTTTGTATCCGTTTCCTCCGTTACACGTTACAAACAGCAACAGTTTCCGGATTCGAGCAACTGAAGTACAGTCTAAAGTACCTAAGCGTTTCTCGTCGTCGATTCACTTTTCCTGCTGCTACCCGTATTAGCTGAGAAGGGTTCTCAATGGATTACAGTTAACTATAAACGCGAGTTTCCGAGCGCTTTCAATCTCGCGAACACGCTCTCTTTTGTGAGTTTTTGAGGCTAATCTACATTTCTAACGACTTGTGTCAAGCAATTCATCTGCCATAAAAGCATACATATGGCATAAAATGATTTCCAAGAATGAGTAATGGATCTTTCAGATATAACCATGAGCGAATCGCAAAAAGTTATTAAAACAGGAAACAAATTACTGTCTGCCGGCTAATGACGCCATTTATTATTATTCATCAATCGTCATTTATTAGAATATCTACGATAACTTAACTTAAAAATTAACGAGAACGAATTAATGAGTTTTAGTTTTTGTAAATAAAGATAGAATGATATAAATTTGCTATATAAATTTAAAGATAATATTGAGGAACCAGTAAGTTTCGAAATTGGTACTTTAAATAATGAATGAGCATTCCTAGAATTCCCTAACAGAGAAGATATAAAAAGTTGAGCACAGAATATACGATACAAAACTTGAATCCCTTATTTACACGAAATTACATTAGTCTCCGACTTTATGGTATATCAAATATTCTGAATGGAACAATTATTATAATCCATTTACCCATTATCCCAAAATTATTTAAGGCGAGGAAGATAAGAAAATGATACCACTTTAAGTGATAAATCTTCATCTCTCTTCCCAGATATTCTGGCTCTGCTAACTATTTGCTGTTTATAAACAGGAATACTCCAATTAAAATGGAAGAAACGCAGCAGTTGTACCCGTAAGCCGATGCAGCTGCGAAACATTAACAAAACGATAGGAAGAGTAGCGAAGAGGGATAGGTAATAATCCGATAGAAAACAGCTGATCCACTTTAAGCATCGGTTTTTGTCTTAAAGCGTCCTGGCTAAACAATAATTCACGCTTAAACGCGCTTTCAGCAACGCCGTTCTCCATTGTCCGCTCCTTGCGTAGCGAGATTTATTTGCGCTAAACTTTTGTACACCTCTTCCACCGTCGTCCGCCTTTCTGTGATAGCACCGGGCTTGGTTTTCACTATTTTGCCCGTCGGACCGCGTTCACAACAAAAGCGTGAGAACCCTGAACCAAAATGAATGTCCGGCTTGTGTCTGTGTGTATCAACCTGCCCCCGGTTCTTCTATCTCCGCCTATGTGAAATTAACTTGGATTTAACTCGTGAAAGCGTACAAATTTCGGCGAACGGTTCAAGTGTGTCCTACTGGATTTACTAAACCAGCTTTATATTTATACGTGTAAAGAATATATACGACAGAAAAGAAGAAAAAGGGGAACGTCGAATTGGAAGAGAAAAAAGAAGAGCCCGCGCTAGTACGCTTGCGCTGTTTTAGAAAAAAAAAAAAAAAAAAAAGGATTGAAGTTTCGCCTTTCCGCGTTTAGATTCATCGAGTGCTCGTATCCGCTTGGGACAACTTAGCAAAAGAACTCTACTTTTTGCGTTGAACGAGTACACGATCCTCCGTTCCAGTATCGCTGTACAGAGTGATTTCAGAATGACTGGGATTATCTGCAGAGTTTGAAAGTACACAGAGACAGCGGTCGTTGGACAAACGTGTACGTAATATGAGTGATATTCGCAGATTTGAGGAAAGATATAATAAGTCATAAAAAATAAAATAATAATAAAATAAGTAAAAATAAAATAATAAAATTCGATGAGTATTCAAATATTTTTACGAGCCGCGGTGTATTAAATCGAACTCGAGATCGAATTTGGGAATTGATATTCCAGAAATCGTGATCTCGCTCGTGTCAGTTTTATCGCATTGCCTCGATTCACCTTTATCGTAAAAAATTATTCATTCCTCCGTTATGCAATCTCACCGAAACACCTTATATTTCCAGGGAAATTATGTGGAATAGGATTTTTATTATCGGATTGATGATTTAGAAAGGGATAAGCCGATTATTTACAACCGTTCGAAACCGATCGTATCCCGAAAAAGAAATACAGATCGTAGCTGAAGATTCAGCGACGGTATATAGCTAGACCCTTGCACGTTTTCAAGCCGCGATCTTTACGTGATAAGCGGTGCTTTGAAGAAAGGGGCAAAAGTGATAATTTAGTGGCGGGGTGAAAGTGGCTATTCGCCGCCGCGAAGTACAGAGTAGGTGAGACTCTTTCAGCAAATAGAGGCGACTTTAAAGGGTACGAAAAGTAAATTGAACGAGGTGAATGGACATGATCAACCGATATGAAACGCGAACCAACGAAAGGCATGAATAGTTTGCAAATGTATGCAGGATTTACAATTCGATCCCTATGGACGGTTGACTAATCTCATGAAACCATATCATTCGAGGAACTCCGTTCGAGATATCGATTTACACTCTGGTCAACATTGCTACAGAGGTAGCCGAAGTTGTGGGTGATGTGCGGCCCCCAATGGTAGGTGGAGTTCTATTGACAAAGGATACACGATGTAGCCTGCCGTGGATGATAGTACACCGGTCGTATTAATTTGCAAGATTCGACTGAAGGATCATAGCGAAATTTACCCACAGTTGCCGAGATTGTTGCCACACAACCTGCCGACAGAGAACTTGTAGGTAAATAATCGAAAAGAGACTTAACTGTTACTGTGGAATACTCTATCCGTTATAAACATTATAATTTCGTTCTAAAATTAATTGCATGACGTAAAGTCTCGTCAACAATGGCTCGCAAAAATATTCGGACACCTGCAGAAACTTTTTATGAATATATTACGTGTTATACAAAATTATCCTTATACATAATGAGACAGAATTATCACGGTTGTGTTGGTAAGGTTTGAAACAAATCTGAAAACCAACATAGAAGCCACAGAGATCACGAAACAATGTAAAGAGATAAATGTATAAAAATTGTTTTAAAAATGAAATCTTTCGTGGAGTAGAAATAAAGAAGAATATGTAATCTCTTAAAACTTTGCAATGGGAAGATATATCAAATCGAGAGATAAGAGGTGATATTTAATAAAGAAAAAAAAATAAAAGGAATCATGTATTGAAAGCATTATTGAGCAGAATATTTCTCACCTAAACGGCTGACAATCGCCGCGTGTACACGAATTGATATTATAGATAGAAACTAACGGTTTTATTTCTATGCGATGGTGTTTTCTAAAATACTTCCGATATTTTTTAGCCATTGTAGGTAAATATTTGAATAATAAATATATTACGGCGAAGCATTTTCGTCGTTGCACCGCGGATATATTTCATAGTGATCCTCAATGAACGTGACGGGATCATAGCTTTTCACTATTCTCTTAATCGTTTTCTTTTTTTTTTTTTCTTGAACCGATAAAAAATTGTATTACTATCTTCTTTTGCAGAGATTTTATCTGAATATAGGAAAATTAGTGACCGTACAGTAAAGTATGCAATTCCTCTTTTTTGCAAATAAATTATACAAAAGTATCCACATAAACTTATGCACGCATCCAATACAATATCGTAAATTGTAATCATTTATACAAATTTGAATCTAGAACATGTATAAAACTTGACGTGGATGTTCGTATTTTTACAGCATCAAAAATCACGCAAATTTTTGTTACCTGATTACGTTGCTTTCATTCTTTAGAACAAAATATCAGGGAAAATTCAAAACCTCCTCGTTGCTTTAGGTGGAGAATAAAACATGAATATTAAAAATATTACGTGACGCTTCTTTTTAATACAGTTCGAAAGAAAAAAGAAGAAAATAAAAATCAAATTTCCTTGCCAACAACGACACGTATTATACATCTTCGTTAACGGTCTGTATACAAGCAATTTGCATTTCATTAAAATTTTCGCGCTAAAATATTCAGTTTAAGACACTAGGCGATTCGCCAAATAATCTATTCAAAAAACTTTGCAAACTTTTATATTAAAAGCGGTGGAACAGAATTAAGGCTGTCTCGTTACAAGCTGATCTAAATTAAATTTCTTCTTGTCGGAACTTCCGTTTAATCGTTCGTCCCATCTACCTTGAAAATGGGCGCATTCATCTCGCATGAATTTACCAATTTCTTATCGAGTCCTTTTTATCGAAAAACATCATCCGTTAGAGCCGTCACTGATCAAGAACAAAAGCTCGTCTCCCGACAAGAAAACTGCAGGTTGAAGCAACTTCGAAAAGATTTCGCTAACTGCTGATAAGAACGTTATCGTCTTAATTAATCTCACGAAGTGACGACGCAACGAAAGATCACTTTTATTCGATCCTTTTACGAACCAGTCATCTTCCAACCGAATATATTAAAAATCCTTAAGAAGATCTCAAAGTTCGAGCATTAAATTATAATCAGTGACGAACTACAAGCGAAATAAAAATAATATGACTCGACAACTATTATGGTCATTGTGGTGAAGTTTATATTTGCTTAAAAGCGTGTAAAAGTGTTTAATGAGATGGAAGATCGAAAAATACTTTTATGTAACAACTGAACATTAAGTTTATATTAGGTCTAGAAAAAATGTTTTGTATTTTTAATTCCACACTTTATGTATTTTATGAACAAAATGTATCGTCATTCCTAAAAGTTGAAATATTTCCAGTTGCTGGAGTATTCTCTGGTAACGTCAATAACTTTCTTTCCATTTTTCGACCGTTTTTGATTCAGTAATGTTTGTTGTTTCTGAACCTCGAACTTCTTGCAGTCACCGATACGTAGCCTGTGGACATTTTGGCTTAGAGCCAACGTCTCGTTTGAGAAATCTTTGGTATCACTTCTTACACGTGACATTGTTACTACTTGCAGGAATAAAATAATCTTAGCAGTATCAATAACATTTTTATGTATTTTTCACTATTTTTTGATTTTAAGTAATACCTGTAACCATAATGCTAGGCGCAAATCACGCTATAAATTAAATAAGAGCATTATAGACACGCTAAATGAAGCTCTTTTTATATTCAATAGGATTTTTTATTTTTTTACGTGAAATAATCTTTCTTTTATGTATCATAATCGGGCAAAGTTATCGCGCAACATCGTCGACGCTATTTTAGATTCCTCTATTACGACAACGTTATGCCTCCTGATGATTCGAATTAGGCGTGTAATGGCTTTACGGGCGCTCGTAAATAAGGGAAAGCAACGAGAAGATGCCAAGAATCGAATATAAAGGTGCAAGGAAATTGAACTACCCACTTGCAAAGAATTTTTTATATTAGTAACCTATTATATTAATATAACGAGACATTGTAATCTATTAAAACACGTAGAATTAATTCATTGTATCAATTTATCCATAGATTATTTAGGAATATTTTAAAATAATTCAATGTTATTATATACCTAAACTGAAAGTAACATTTCACTTTTATATAAAATATAAATATTAAAAATTATTAGATTACCTTATATATTCATAAACCATAAATTTAGACGCAAATACGTGGATACAGCAACTAGTACAAATTGTTATCTTGAGGATACTTTAAAACGCGTGTGATTAGAATATTAAACCGTAGAAGAATTTCAAACGAAAACAATGATAATAGTAGCTCTACATTCGCTCGTATTAATTTCACGCTTTAATGGTTGAAGAACGTATATGTATATATATAATGTTCAATTCTTTGACCTGTTCCACTTGTAGTGCCTTATTTTTATTCTACTACGGATTAAACTAATAAGATCTAGTTCACGTATCGATAACGAGGCAATATCGCAGTACTTCAAATGTAAAAAAAGAAAAAATACATAACTATTTAAGAAAGAAAATACGCAATTACGTAAAGAAAAAAAAAGAGACAAGCATTCATGGAGATACTACATGTTATAATTGTAATCGTAAAAATGAACTAGTTTCTTCAAATTACTACAAGATATTTCCACCTATCCATAGTTCTATCTACAGGTAGAACTATTTAACTAATTTAACTAATTGATAATATAAATAATGTATATAAGAACTAACTAAATATTAGTATATTATACGAATTATAATATAAATAATATAATTAATAGAGTGCACCCTATTAATTAATTCTATTGTCATTTATAGACTCTGTAATACGAGATAACAAATAATGGATTAAGCAATTCATCTCATGTTTCTACGCAAACCTACAACACAGTGATTGATTTTACAGTCATTAGTAAACTCTGTAACAGTCGTTCAATTTTCTTAAAACAATTCGTCCACGTACAGTACAGTTAAGGGTGGCCTCAAACTTATGGCTCGTAATAGGCGTACATACGAAGAGGCAGAGTCGCGCACCTTTTATTGTCCCACGACGCTAGTAAGTATATTAGCATTATTCATGACTAATGGCAATAATGAGGAGCGTGATTACCGGTAATGTCGTACATTATTTTCTGTCTATAGCGCAACAACGTTCTGGTTACGGTTAAGGATAAGAGTGCGCCAGTATACTGTGTACGCTAAACGCTTGCTATTTGTTTGGCACTGGTTACTTACACGCTTTGCTACGCAGGTCCCAAATTTTTAGGGTACGATCGTAACTGCCAGTAACTACTTTTGAAGGCTCGCCAAGAAACTTCGCCGCCATCACCTTCCCACAGTGGCCCGTTAGAGTGTGCTGAAACAGAAATGGGAATGTCGTTTTGGAACATTTACCAACTCGTTCCGCGTGATAATAGGATCATTTGTAATCTACGTGACGTATTAAAAATGATTCGTAGCAATTGGATGCTTGGATTCTACTGGCGAGCATATTGCTGTGGTTCTGAACTGTGAAAAGTTCTCTTGATAGCATGAATTATGAAAAGTTATCTATTAAATTCTGTAAAGGTACTTCTTTCAACATGGAATACTTGTAATTCTATGATTACGAAATTTTTATGTCGAAAAACTCGTAGCTTTTTCATATTAATGGTTTGATAAATCTATTAAATGCCAGCTTTTTTATATATATAAAACTTCTATATAATTCTATAGATTAGAATTCTCTTAATTCATTTTCTATTATGAGTCAGATTTTAGATTTTTTGTAGATTACATTTTACATAACATTCTTCAATTAAACTCACTTAAAACATATTTTTCGTTAATCGTTTGATTTAAAAAGGATCTTTATATTTGGGGATTGATACTACGAAATTTGTACAAATCTGTATGTAGAATACGTTGCTTATTAATATATGTGTTGCTTTATATAACTGCACAATAAATGAAAGTAAGATACAAAATGCAATTAAACTTAAATTTTGTGTAATTTTATTTCACGTGAAATAAGAAACATATATAAGTTATCGAAACTGTAATGTGAAATAGTTATGGTATGCACTGTATGCAAGGTACGATGTAATTTGTGTTGCAACCGAAGAGGTTTACAGTGTATACCAGGTTTCCTTTTCGAGGAAATTGAGTTTGAAAATCTTCTGAGTACATGCGACAAAGATGCCTCGGTGATTCTACATGTATGTCACTATTAGGCTTCGATGTAATATACTCTACACTCTGCCTGCATCAAGCTGATACATGTTAACAAGGAAAGCTATGAGTGATCAATTAATAAAGTCAATAATTTCTTAACGTGCTGGAATATGTTGTTAGGTACTAGGAATATAATGCATCGCTAACGTACTAAGAAATAATACAGATTATAAGGCCTATCACATTTATTAACTAAATAAAATAAGTAATTAAATAAAATCAAATAGAAATAGTATGAAATTAATAAATATGAATGAAACATATAAATTTTTTCTGCTAAAATAAATTGAATTTCTAGCTAGGATCGCGTTATTGACACAGATAGATATTTTGTATGTATTCTCAACATTTTACTGAATTCTATTTACACGTTAAAAAAATAAAACAAATATAGCATGTATATCGATTTCTGGAATTATATTAGAAGAGTGTGTGTAACTGAAATACGATCATTTTTATCAATATTAGAAAATTGGCTAATGTAAATATAATTGTTATAAGATTCTAATAATTAGTTGCTTCAGTTTAGATTTATTAGAATGAATGCAATAATAACCATCGTAATTCATAGTTTAGTCAATATAGACATTTATAACTTAAATAACAAAAATATATACGTATTTAAACGAAACGATAATATATAATACGAAAAAGTAATGCGAATATGGTTACAATATTTCAATTGTTAGTATATCCACGTCAACCTCAATTACCCAGTTACGTGACTTTGATTAAATCAATGAATACGCTTTGAAGTTACGTGTCAATATTCATATTAATTTCGGTTAGTATCCTAAAACATGATCTAAATGCAAAACGTATTGATCATTTTAATTTCAATATATTATTATCGCTTATTCCCTTGCATCGTAGAATGAAATATGTATTGAGGTATTTAAATGACGTGATGTGAATTTTCATTGTAAATTTTACTATATTATAATGCACCCAGATTGCTAGTAACATTGCTAAAGCAATCTTGAAAAAATTTTCATAGAATCACGACGCATCGTATTAAGAACCGGTATTTATAGATAACCAGTTTATAATGAGAGAAAATTATTATAACTACGGATAATATATATTTTATGCATTCAAATCTAGATGGCCTATATGTCTATATTTATATATATATATATTTCGTTTTACATAAATAGTACAGTACAAAATGGTGTACATAATTAACTTAATCTCATGAGAAATAGCCTCTCCGATAACTCAATTACGAAAATAGAATATTTTGACATTATCGATATATTAACGTTTATGAAATAATTAAAATGTAATAATAATACTAATGCATAATAATTTGGTAATTATGTTTATCAGTAATCACTATATAATCAATTCGTTCCTGTAAGTAAGAAATATCCCGGATATGAATGAATTATAAACACCAATTATTAATTCATTTTAGTCATAAATGTAATCAAATTAAATTGCTTGTTACTTTACTCGTGAGATACGATATATGTACATAACACTTTCATTTATATTATGACATTAATATATATTTTATATTACAACACTAAATTTTTCCAATCATCAAGAAGTAAATAATAAAATATCTTAATACACTAATTAATAACTCTAAATAGTACACTGAAAATATTTTTTAAAAAATTGAAAAAGATCAAGACATTAAAAGATAATACGTAAAGTGTTGTGTAAAATGTGGTACAACAATAGAGGGAGAAGCTTCCTCGAGTAAAATTCAGACAAAAATAGAATTGAGAATTTCTTCATGTACATAGTATACTATTTTAAGGAGTTGGAGAATGTGGAAGAAAAATGTTTATTTCAATCTGCTATTCTATAAAATATATCAACCCTGTGTCAAAAATCTTTTCACGCAATTCTGAATGAGTTTTCAAGTTCTTATGCATTCATTTCCCCGTCAATTTCTATTCTGATGTCTGACCATAATTGCCGTGACTAGTATTGACGCTTACCGGTTATATGTACCCCTTTCAGAAGCCAAATTGACTAATTTCACATTTTCTAAGTTTCACAACTTCAATATCTGGATACGTGACTAGTCTCGAGCTTTTCAAAAAAAGCAAATGATTTATTTCTATAAGCTTACTAGTTTTAAGAAAATGATAAACAAGGATAAATTCTAAGGGAATTATTACATTCAACGCAGTTTTCTTTACTCTTTAATTTATGAATCTAATAGATACAGCTCATATTATGTATTATAATCACATCCTTTCAAATAGCATATTCTAAAAAGTATCCAATTTATCGAACATGCATAATTGTAAAACGATCTCTAAGTTATCAAAGCGTACGCTTTACGAAAGCACTTTACTTTTTTCTCGCGTACTTTCATCCCACAGAACAGGTTATCCAGAACTTCCGATCGAGATAGATGCGTGAATTATAAATATAGTTTGCTCACTAATTCATTCGAGAACTTTGTCATCGTCCAATAAAAATGTCACCGTGTAAAAGTCGCGACAACGGTCGGCCACTATTTTCCATTGACGCCTCTAAACAATAAAAGAGCGAGATATACAGGCTAATAAAGTTATCCGACACACATGACCTGTCCTCTCTGCTTCGCCGTTTAATGGTGAAGAATTCAAGCGTAACGTCGACAAGGGAAACACGAACAACTCGAGGGCTGTTTCAGGGTACGGGGAGCCATGAAAAAGAAGAGTTCGCCAATTTTAAGGTACACGGGCGTTAGGAGCTCTTGAAAAATGTCCTAATGTAAATTAATGGGCCAGAAGTTTAGCCAGAAGGGCTGTAACTTGAAAGAAACACAGGTAGGAGGGCACTGGCACCCACCTACGTTATACGAGTCAAGAAAAGAACTTTTTCCACGGAAGGAGGGCAAAGGGAAAAGAGAGAGCGAACCGAAAGTATACTATAATCCCACGTCTCGAGAAGTTGGTCGAAAGTGCAGAGGTGAGTTCCCCGTTTCTTACAGGAGCATCAAACGATCCACTGGATTCTCTCTTCCGATTGTATCTTCCGCTCAATCAGATCCGAATTTACGATTGCACGCCCTTTTGCGATGTTTATCAGATTCAAATTTCTTTTATCGTCTTTCTTCTTCGATAGTGAATCAAATAGGCAAATTTTGAGGTAATCTCGAAAAAATCCAGAGTAGAAATTTATTGTCTTAGAAATTGACTGGTTCACTTTAAATTTTTCTGGAGATATATAAATTACATTTCTCAATGTATGGTTATGCAAAAGGTACAAAAAAATGAGAAACACATTAGGTAGACACTAAGATAAATAGAGATCTTAATTAATCGTGCATCACAATTATATCTGCAACAATGATTACGAAGCCATAAAATAAATTATTTTAAAAATAATCTTAGAATTTGTTTATAATTTATAAATACTTTGCAACCTGCATCAAGAAACATCTTTCTTGAAAAGAAGAAAATTTGACATAGGTATATACAAGTTTCAAAAAATATATTAATCTCATAGTAAGCTTATTGGTATATTTAGTGAAATCAGAGGATCGCGTGAAAGTCGCTAAAATTCAAAATGGCAATAAAAAATTTAAAGGACATACAAATTTATACACGTGCTTGCTTTTTTTAACATTTTTGAATAATAGAAAAAGACACAGTATAGTATAGGTACAAACAGTACAAGCAAAGAAGATATCAGTAATGTTCCGTATTAAACTAGTTGCTGAAGACACAAGTTCTACAAATAAAGAACTAAACGTAACTTTGTTTCAAACCCAAGAAAAACCACTAGAAAAGGTAAAATAAAATGCCGATTTCACGGTAAAACCACTGGTCTGCGAGAGGTTAACTTTATATATAAGAACATTACATGGCTTTTTCCAATCGCACGATTCAACGTTCGAAGTGATTTTCCTCTAAGAAAATCACAGGGCATCGGTGCAACGATTTGCCAACTGCTTTTATCGTTGCAGTTTTAACTTTAGTTCAATTCTTTTCCTGCACTGTGCATAAACATGAAAGAAGCGAAGAGGTATTCAAGCATATTGCATTCGAGTATTCTTCGCGTTTCTGTTTTGTTCATGTAGCAACAATACCTGTGTGACTTATACAACATTTCCATGTAACAATTAAAATACTTTTTATTTAATAATATTCTATCAACAGAAAGCAAGTGTCCAAATATTTTCGAGCGACGGTATACGTAAACTCCCTCTCTTTCTCTTCTTTACGCCTGAAAACACGAAATCACACGTTATACATCGTTCTTGGAAGATACAGACCAAGATTCACGAAATGTAGGTGATATCGTCTTTTTACGGCGAGCTTGAAACGGCAATGGAAGACGTGTACCAGATGCATCGTTGCAATAAAGGCATAAACTCTTTCGTAGAGTTCTGTCGGAGAGTGAACCGCCGGCAAGATTCGAAGCAGAAAGAGGAATACTGCGAAAGAGAAATAGATGGACCTTCTGAGTTGTACGAAGGTTCAATTAAAGTCGGTAAAAACAGCAAAGAAGAACCTGGTAACCTTCCTGGAAGTAACTAGCGACCTCAGTTTTACAACCAGTACGTTGTCTTCGTTTTTAAAGCCCACAACCGCGAGTTGTATTCGTGTTTTGCCACTGTAGGCACCTTTCAGGTTCTTCTTTTACATATAAAAGTACGTGTATACAAAGGTAATTATAGCGACAAATTGCTATTGTTGAGTAAACTTTGCACTTCATTTTCCTTTCTCTAAGATCGTGTTATTTAGACAATTGATGCTATGAATGCGTATTACAAATAAAATCCATGTTTTGCATTGCTGAATATATCATCGATATATTAGAAAAATGAATGATTCAATCAAGAAATTTAGAATTATTAGAATAATAATCAGTTGTATATAGAGACAGATCTGACAACTATTATTAGACTAACTATTATTCAGATGATATTAGTGAAGGAAGAATTTTTCTTTGTTGGTGTTTTGTATTAGTTTGACCAAGCAGTTTTTCGTTTATTTTAAATAAAGCTCCAATTTTTATGTATAAAAGGAAAACTCTGTTATACGATATATTAATTATTTTTTCCCACCATCTTTTATCATCTATCCAATAGATATGAATATTGTGTAATTTGTATATTTTGTATATTGTGCTTAGTTTTACTGAAGGAGATTAAGAAAATTACATTTCATACTTCGAATAAATCAAAGTAATATGATACGCAACAATGAATCAATTTCTTTATGGTTTAGGATTCATATCTTTAGGGATAATAAAGAAGATATTGTAGCACACAAATATGAAGACAAAAATGACATCGTACATTGTGAAACTAAATGAAAATAGAATTTTTTTTTATCTATTTCCTAACGACGATTCCCTTGCAATGGTTTATATTCCTAAATTTATACAATTTCTACAACATGTAAAAATTTCTGTAATATATAATTTCACCTTAATTTTACTAAAAATGTTTGGTTGGATGATATGAAATGCGATTTTTAAACTACTCTATCATTACAAGCTTGTTTATATTATGCTTTACTCTAATTATAAACATTATTGGTACTGATGTTCAAATTTAACATTTTGCGTACATAATAATATTATAAACTGGCGTAAATTGTGCATGTCGCCATTTAATATATGTATAGCATTAAAACTATCTCATAATTAAAATAGATATAAAGTTTCCATAATTTCCAAAATGTTATTGATTATGGAACAATTTCTCTTTTCATTCTACCAGCTATTTGATATAAATATATGAAACATATAAATACGAATTATAGTGAAATGTTTATAAAAATAACAAAATGTTGTCCGAACTAATTTATTATAACTTTGGCAATTATCATTGAAATAAATCATCCATGTCACAATTATTATTACTCTCACTTTAGAAAACCTTCTCGTACTTTATATAATACTTCTAAATAAAAATGATCAACTGTACTTTCATCGGTAATCAAAAAAGAAATCTAAACAACCTCACCAATTAACATAACACAAGATTTTCCACTAGAAATCGCAAGAAATCTACTGAGAAACAGATAGCGAAACGTAACTCAGCCGACTACGGGAATGCGTTAAGGATGTAACCGAATCCATTCTAGTTTTCCCAAAGCAAAAATATGCTTTACTCGACTGCACGGTTTTATCGTATCATGTATCGATTCACGTAAATCGGCTGTTGTTAGCTGCAAAACAAACATCGGCAACTTCCGCGGAAAACATCTCAGGTAAGACACGAAGGTTATATATGCGTTGCTCTAAGCAAAGTTTACACATACTGGAATACTAGGCAGGCGAGCGCCAAGCGACGGTTCTATAGCGTTCTCATCGTTTTTCACTGCCACTTCGTTAGTACAGCACGGCACAGAGTGTTTCCGCGAAGCGGAATTCCGCCGCCTTAACGTCCTATCCCATAATTACATCCAACTTGGCCGATGGTTTGGGTTTGATTGGCCGAAGGTTGTCGTAGCCACGCTCGATACTTGATGAGAAGACCGAAGGAGGAAGAATCGTGGCCGCTTGGCCGCGTGCAAAAAGATCCGATGTACACGTGACTTAGTGCGCCATCATGAAATGTCGACCAACGACACGAGATATCGCCGTTTTATTGGTTTTCCCGGCCGAAGATTATAGCATGTTAACCTGTTACATGGACTTTTACGCGGCAAAAACCGCCCGCTATAAAGTGACACCGTATAAACCGACAAGTGAATGGTGAATAGCGCACATAGTCAACTGGAAAATCAAATTAATTAGAGGGCAAGAGATGGGGTGGGGATCAAATTAATAACAGGATCGATAAATTTCCGTATGCGCGCGCGGTTATAGATATAATACATCCTACGAATTACTAAACATGACGTTTTAAAACACTTTATGCGCCGTAAATATTAGTGAAAAGATATTCGTACAGGTAATTATTCCAGACGTTTATACTGCAAATGTTAAATATCTGTTTGATAATTTATTGGATTTGTTGGCGTATGTGTTTCGGATTTTATTCAGTGTGTAATTTGGTATAAAAGGAAGAACGAGTCAATTTATTTATTTGATATATGTTTTTAAAAATTTTATTGAGAAAGGTTGAAAAAATTTGACGTATGCGTGCGTGCATATCGATATGTTGCTATTAATTGCATATATAATCACATATATCATGGATTTATTGCATTTAATATATAATTTGCAGGACTTTATGTTTAATGTATGTAAAAGAGGATTTATAGTTTGGCATTTGATGTTTGATAGAACAAAATCGAAATATCTTTGAAATTTTCTGGTACTGGATGGTAATACTGACTATTTGGCATTCTTGTATATACTAACTATTCTCATCGTATCCTCTCCTGCTAAGCCATGGTAGCAGAATCAATATTGACAACTGATTTCGATATAACATGATTACATTTCAACATAATGTATTGATTAATTATAATATTATACTAAACAAATTCAGATATTCCAAATCAGAGTATAATAGTATGTGCATATAAAATCATTTCATTTAATCATAGCTTTGTTTACCATTTCTTTATCAATTTCTATTTTCTCACATCCCTGAGTATTCGCATAAAACTAAATCATAAAATAAAAGTAAAATAGATGAATATTTAAAACAGCATCTAGATCAATCAGAATACCTTTTATAGTATTAACGAAGTCGTTACTAACCTAAGATTTATAAAACCAACATGAAGAGGAGCAAATCCCAACACAACGCAAACGTACATAATCAATAACTCAATTGTTCACTTATTAATTAAGCTGTCCTGTGTTAACGATACAATGATATATGCTTCATAATAATATCGTTTCGTCCAAAAGATCTATTAAGCCGTTATAATGTGGACTAGAAGGGGTTATATACAGCGGATTAACAGGGAACGTCATCTAGCAGCGTGTCCCTCCATAAAGCGATAAAATATGAACATTATTTCGAACATGTCTCAATATCCATTATCCCAAAATTTCTAAAATTTGCATTTACCACTTTATTGCACTTTCAAGCTCCTCAAAAATATTGCAATAAAAATCCCTATACTGACATTATTATCATTTGTATTTATGTATGCTGGATCCTTAAGCAAATAATATATTATACATCGAAAATCGTCGTTTCGTGAAAACCAGCTGGATCTATTGATGCACGTGAAACAGCCGCATGATAAAAAAGAAAGAATAAAGAAATCCAACTATACGTAACATAAAGATAAGTAAGTACTTGTTGGATGCTTTTATCGAAGACTATTTGGGTGCGACCCAGGTATTCAACTGCTTGACTACATCTTCAACATCTTTAGTTGCAGCCTAGCATCTATATTTTCAGAACTGTACTGGGAACACATGAAAAGCCATTTCCCTCCTTTACCACTCTTTCTTGACAGTTTTGTTTCCTATCTCTTTTCAACGATTCGATATTGGCCACTGGTCGTATTTTTCATCGAGATTATGGACGTTATATATTCGAAAAATAAGAGAGGATATCATGAAAAGGCAATAAATTACGGTTGTCGGGTAAACATTCCCGTTTAATTAATCCCATTAACGGACCGCCATTTACCGAAATTGAGACATCCCGTTCGTCCCAATTGGATTATCATAACGGAATTTTAATAAAAGCGTTACTGTTATAATTGCTGTAGTGAAGCGTGGATCCTTGAACGAAGCGATCTTAATAAATAGGTTAAATAAGGAACAAAGGATGCTTAGGCACAAGTGGATTTTTTACGATAGACCTAGAACAATGCTACTGCATTTCGCGAGCGTCCTTAAATAAAATTTCAACATTTTAAATATTACTTGCTTTTACCCAAACACTTGTTTCCAGTCATCTTTCGACATTTTCGGAAAATATACCTGCAACATATTGCTTTGTTTAAAGGAAAGAAATGAGAAATTATTTCAAAATACAGTTATTTCAAATACTAAAATTTTATCATGAACTCCACGCTTGAGAAATTCAACGGCGTTATTCTACTTGTAACCATCTTAAAAAATGTCCCCTTTGAAATGAACTTGAAATGACAAAATGATGAAATGATTCAACTTTTCCTTCGATAAACTCTTTTTACTATATCGGAAATAATAATAAGAAATAAGAATTAAATACTCTAAAGTTCATTTATATGCCCGTAGATAAATTATTTACTTTTACAATTTCGTACAGGCGCCACAGTGTCATTTTAGAACTAAAATCAGAAATGTTTTGTTAGATCTTCGTGTTAGATGAGAGTACAGCGTGGAGCTTGAGCCTAAACCAACATTACATCATTCTATGTCAGGCAAAAGTGATTTGTCCCATGTTTCATACGGTACGCGTGAAAAACACATCCTGAACTCACGTATGATTAAGCCTTAAATTACGCACGACTGCAATTATTCCCGGTAGTTTATGGTTGTAGTCGACGAATTCAGATGAAATGACTCTTTGATCTTCGTAATAACATAAATGGCTATAAGATGTAGCCCGGAGCGTAAGAGTCGGAGAATGTGAACTAATGTCGTTGCTGGTATTTTCTGGTCTCTGGTCGTTGCTGGTTTCGTAAATTGAATTGTGCATTAAATGTATTACTTAAATGTATTGCTTTGTGCGTGTCATTGCAATATAGTTAAAACGATGGACAAAAACTTCTCACTGTGATGAAAGTATAATTCTATTATAAAAATGAAACATAAATAAAATGCAGGTATCATTATTGCATTTATACTTCCACATATTTTTATATTTTTGCTACAGTATTATTACAGATACATTGAGATTAAATCATCATTTAATAGATTGAATTAAATAATTTTGTGTAACCGAATTGTTTACGATATCATTAGTGAATAAATTCTAGTCGAGCGCGAAATTCAAGTTATTTTCTTTTGTGAGTTTCAACTTAACTATTCTAAAGTGGAAGTTACTCTTAATATTAACAACGAACGTTTAATTTATTACTGATATTTCAAATATTAATTCATTTTCTAAAATCTAAGATAATGATATTCTACGAGAATAGTGCAGGAAATATTGTATCTCGATAGTAAAAGTATCAATCCCAACGATACGATATTTAAGCTGGCGAACTTAGTACAGTGAAAAGCAAAAGTTCAAATAATGAAAATAAACATTTACGTTTCTCGTGCTTTAGGTAACAAACAATTATTTACTCAATATATTTACTTATTTTATTCAATATAAATATTTGAAAATAGAGAACGTGGGAAACTAACCAAACTTGAGAATTTATTGTGAATATGAAATTTATAGTAACCATTTGATCACTGGCATCAGGCCACACGTTGCTTGGCGAACATGTCTCTCACGCATCAATGGAAACAAACGCTTACCGTTTCGTAGAAAACTTCGGCGAAGTACAAGGCGTAACGGAATCTTACGTGCTAAATATAGAGATGTCAACTAAACTCAGGGATGCTATGAACAGTTAGAAACAGAATGCATGATGTAAATACTGTTCTACTTAACATGTAAATACTGTTTTATCTATATATCGTAAATTAGGAAATTAACTCTATATGTATGCTTAGAAACGTGTGTGACGTGCGCTTGTTAAAAATACAAAAGAGGAAATTTAATCTACACACTAGAGAAACGACTTTTAGAGTGGCCTGAGACTATCAATATACAGGGTATCTATTTTACCTCGATACAGTTAAAGATATTTCACTGTATCGAGATAGAATAGACACCCTGTATATTGTCAATATTTCAAGGTTCTCAACTAAAAGGATCAATATCTATTGTCAATACACTATTGCCAATATTTATTGACATATCGAATTTACGTTTAGAACTTTCAAATATTGACGATATTATTGATTGTCAGAGGGAAATTGACATTCAATTACATCAATACTTCACATTAATTCATTTTACAGACATGACATTATGCACGCGCTTATTTATCAAGCTGTAGTTACTTCCAATCTTTCTAATTTTTTTGAGAATTACATCCTTTATAACATTTTATTTCTGTTTTTATATGTTACAAGCGAAACTTAAATGGAATATCTCTATATATTTATGTGTGTAACATAGTGTGCAACATTATAGGAGGAATTCATCGATCTATGTTCTATTAGTGTTTCAAGATCATTTAAAGTTTCCCTTCGTTAAACGGCTACAAGAGTTTCCATACTTTGAAACTTCGTAACTTCAAAATGAACTTCAAGTCTTGCAAGACGTTTCACTCGCTACCAGAGTACGGATGTGGTTTCAACATGATGATGCATCTGGTCATAACGACCGCAGGGTTCGAGAAACGCTGAACAACATGTTTTCTGGTCGTTGGATAGGAAGAGGACGTAGAATATCCTTTCCGAGATTCCCAGATTTCATGTTTTTACATTTTTTTTCTTGTGGCGTTTTGTAAAACATAAAGTTCGCTGAGAAAAATCTGCTGCTCGGATCACTGATGTCTGCCAACAAATTACCAGAAAAAGTTTCGAAGAGGTAGAACTATCAGTCAAGGACGAAAGGTAGCACCGCATTGATGCTGAAGGTCATTCAAGAGGAAAAACATCGGATGCATCGAATATTTTCTGGACGGTTTTTCACGATGAAATTGGCATTATTAGTTAGATTTTGTAAATTTAACATGTTTGTTACAAAGTTACAAGTTATCGGCATTAATAATTTCATAATAAAGCAATGAAAGTTTTACAAATAAATTTTACGAATTAACATAATTGATAATTGATCACTCTGTTAATGACTTTAACTTCTAACAAAAATCATTCATCTCTCAAGCTGTGTACAAATTTTGCACATGAAAGTTTAAAATGGGATAGCCTGTACGAAATTTATCAAAATTATCGATACTGTTTATTAATTAAGTTTGCGTTCGAAATCTGCTTTGAAAACAACTAGAGGATATGAGGATGAGAGAAACATATCGACGTAAGGTAGTACTTAAAATAATGGCTTAAAATAGATTAAGGCAATTCTCCAGCTTCGAAGCTATCTTTTTCTATTTCTCATAATTTCGATAGGATACTTTCGAGACGAATTGTTATTGCCCGGGGTAAAATTGGAGATTTACAATTAATTTGAAAACATGAAGATGCTCGTATCTATTAATTTCCCGATGTTGCAAAAACGTTGACCTTTGATATAGAGATAAATTGTAGGTTACGGAAAATATAATTATAGAGAGAAATGTCCATAATCGGAATTTTTCTTTTATTTATCATGGACTTGTACATTTCTAGCATCATTCACATCAGTTAAAACTTTCAGCTGGTTTTCAAAGTTTATTGGAATTCTTCGGGCTTGGTAAACATTTTCGCATTTTTCAGGCGTTTGAGTTCCCAAACGATACGCGGAGAAGACGTAAAATTTTAATCTCTCGTTCCAAAGGGCATAAAGTGTTCCGAGTGCACGGCTAATCACACTAAATCGCAAGACATGTTGGTTTTTTTTTCTTTTTACATAACGATCGCAATGAAGGTTCGCCTTGCGAACTTAAATCAAATTCGCTATATTATCATGGCGATTTCAACGTCAGGAGAGGAAAAAAAGGCAAGATTCGCGATGGCGTCTCTGTCAGTGGTACGTGTTCAAGTAGAACAGAGCGCATCGACACTCTCGTTTCGCCGTAGGTATTGCGTTAAAGGAGAGCGTTCATTGGAGAACCAGCGCGGTTCTCCTGTCGATATTCCTCCTAATTATTGGGTCCGGTGCCTATCGAAGACCCCAGGGACGTCATTTCGATGCGGCTGTTATCGGGAAAGCTGGCAGACGACCGTGAACATGACAAAGAAAATAAGAAGGTTGTCTAGGTAAATCTAAGCACTTGTTATTTAGTAGGAACCTCCAGCTTTGAGACGCGCCGGTACTCCAGAAGCGTGCGAGCCAAAGAAAGAAGAGTCCAACTCGAGGAAGAAGATGCTGAAGGTGGCGGAGAAGCAATAGAAGAGGAAGAGAAAGGAAACTGGATGGAGAGAGAGAGAAAGAGAGAGAGAGAGAGAGAGAGAGAAGAACCGGAGGAGGAAGCACTGGGAGGCACTTTACTAGGTGTACGTATACTGGGTGTTTCCTACCATAGAAAGTATCATAATACCATTACGATTCATAGAAATACGAAAAACAATTGTGCAAATGTATACGTCAAATATTAAGATATATAATATACTTTATATACTTTGAATTTTTATGTATTTTAAAATGTGGACGTTATAAAATCGAAATTTAGATTGTTACTTAATACTTATGTCATTTATAAATATGTATATTTATATACATCAAGTATATGTATGTATGTATATACATATTCAATATAGGTTTCTAATTACAATTTGCACGTGTCAACAATTTGTTCGGGAAATCGGACAAGCTATTACTTGAAAATAAAATAAAATAAAATAAAAACACACACGTGAATTAATACGAATCTCTTTCCTTTGTTACAATAAAAAAGTGCATTTGTAATTTACTTACTTGAGCTAATATGTAATTAGGATGTACTTATCTTGGTATTACCTTGGTACTTAGTTTACCTTGGTATTAAAGTTATAGGTAGATATGAAATAAACGAAACTCTATTTGTGCATCTACTGGAACGAAATCTTTCTTAGTGTCTGATTACATGATCTTCTGCCGACTGAATCTATTTATTTGAATATGAAGGAAAAACCATGGATAGTAAAGTGAATTAATGAATTTCTATCATATGAATTGTCTGTCTAATGACTTTATTCATATAACTGAACTACTAGAAATTATTTTACTATCCCAATAACAACTTCAACAACCGTACTTACTGTCTGATTAAATGAATTTTTGCGGACTGAATTCACTTATCTTAATATGAGCTCCTATTATATGAATGAAAATTCTTATTACAGAAACTGTTTATCCCCCTAATGAATTCACATAAATGAACTTCCAAAATGTAACTGAATTATGTATCTTTACTTGCCTTACTACTGTCCAATACAATCTAGCTCTATTAATATCCATTTAACTATTACTCTTCTTGCAATGACAGTTTCAACATACTTAGTGTCTGACCAAATGAACTTCTATCGACTGAATTTTCTTCTCTGAGCATACACTTCTACTATACGAACGAGAATTCTTATTGTACAAACCGTTTATCTAGCGAATGACTTCCAGAATGTAACTGAAACACCATGTATCTCCATCTGTACTGCTACTGTCCAATACTTTCTAACTCTATTAGTATCCATTTAACCATTACTCGCCTCTCAATGACTGTATATCCGTCCTGTACGAACACCATGCAATGTAAACAAACGGCAGTTTTTATGCTCGGTCATGGTACGCTTAAGCGATGCAGAGCATGACAGGAATAGCTGGCACGTATGAGGATACACCCTGTAGATCGTGGGCGCCTAGGCAGCGAGAGCAACGTCGACTGAATGGTAGGCTAGTACCTCCCATACGTACTTACGTTACGTACGTACGTACATACGTAGATCATGGTTGCGTTAGTAACATCGCTAACGTAGATACGTACGTGCGGGCTGAGCACAGCGCCGAAGGAGGTTCGTTGACCGCCTGTGAGACTTCTCTCTTGCTTTATCGCTCTATCTGTCGTACTGTCTCTCTCCGTCGTCGTCTATCCACCTTCCTTCCGTCTTCCTTTCTCCGTCAAGACTTCACCGCGACCTTGGCGATTCAATGCCCGCACCAGATAACTCCCCTTTCCAGATAATAGATTATTTCATACGTGTAACTAGTCGTTGGTAGCAGCCTCTCTCCTCCTCCCCTCCTCACCTCCAACACAACTCCTTCCAACGTGTATCGACTACTCTCTTTCGCTTTCTCCTTTCCCCTCTCGGCGGTTCTTCCTGATAACTCGCTTGCTGAACCGCGCGAACGAGCGACCAATGCTCAAGCATATAATACTATAATACTATACACACTCGATATGTACGTATACAGAAAACGACCTAAAAAGAAACTCTGGTATATTTTGGAGAAAAAATTACACGATTTCTTTTTTTTCGAGATTTTTGTTACTGCTCAAGACGTTGACACGAGTGTGTCGTCTGCTTTTTTTACTAAATATTTTATGTCGTCCTCGCATCTTTATAAAATAAAAGAAGAATATGTAAAAAAAAGAATGCCACGGCAATAGTTACTTGATGTCTTGAATCACTGAGTTTTTGACAAACTCGTTTGTTTAAATAATAATTCCCGATCAAGCTGTATGCCAAAAAGTTTCCGATGAAAAGATTATATGGTGAAAGATTGTATGATTATATGTCGCTCTTGAGGACAGAAAGTGAAATTTCAATAGTAGCAAAAACATTAAGAAAGAATTTTAATCGTCGAGTACGTGTGATTATAGTAATTAGACTCGCGTTTGGTGTAGACAATTTTTGTTGTGAACTTTTAATATACGCCTCTTCTGAGTATATAATGAAGGATTTAAAAGACATTTGAATTTTTGTTTCATTTGGCTGAAAATATTATTCTCGCTGTTCGTGTAGATTAGTACTTGTCTTATACAGGTTGAAGGAGCTCCCGCCAAGTGTTGTGATGCCTGTTAAGCTAACTTCTAATTAAGTGCGACGAGAACTGTTAAAGCAAGTTCAAGTTGCAGCTAAGCGCTATGAACACTATTAAACTATATACCAAAATCAAGCCCAATTTCTATTAAATAATATGTACGTAGCTATAAAATAATAATTTTGGCAGTCGTTCTTCGTTTCAATTAGAAGTAGAATAATTAACAGTATTTGATGGAAAATCGAATTAAATAAATAGGTATAAATTAAATAATTAAAAAATAATTGCAATTTAATTCTGTATATGTACGTAGATTAATATGTACACGAAAAATAATTATATTCTAAATGTTGCAGATGTCAACTAAATTTCGCTCATATTCATATTTGCCAATTTTAAATATGATATAATCTCAAGACCACAATCTACATCAAGTACCATAAATAATTTATACGTGGTTACTTGTTAGCGAAATAGTAAATGTATTGCGCGAAGAATCAGGTTCTATTTAAAACTGAGTGAGCGTGCCGAACACATTAATATCGTTATCGGATGTAACACGATTAAACGACTGGTTTACATTTTTTTCAATTCGAACGAGTTTTTGATTAGTTTTCCGTGTATTGTCGGACACCTCGATTAAGAAACTGAATGAGAAACGCATTTAGCCTCTGGTTTCTTATAAGGATTGGAAACAGGAATCTCTTGATTTACAGAAATAGAAGATTCAAGTTTATGATTCTAATGAGAGTTAAACGTTTATGTATACATTGGAAATGTGGATAAGAGAAACCTTGTCGTTTCTCCACATTTGGACACCTTCCCACGGTACGGTTAAGATAGGAATTATATTCAAATATTTAATATAACTTCTATCTTATTTAAAATTTATTAAATATTACTATTTACTTAAAACTAACTATTAATATTTACTTAAAAATAGAGATTATATCTTGAAAGACAAATAATTAAAAGAATTTAGAGAGTTTGTTATTAAGAAAATTGTGCTACGCTTTTCTCTAAATATAATTCATTTTGGAGGCATAAAGATTTCCACTGAAATGAAGATATCAAGAAGTAAAATATGTATCTTAGGACATTTTAATCAAGGACGGTAGTATCCTTCTTACATCTCTTACTTTCTTTTTCTTTTACTTTTCTCCTGTGGGATCTCGATTATGTCGACGTTTATCCGTCAAAAGTTATTCTGTCTAACTGGAAATAGCTGACGCCAATCGCTTGCATCAGGAATTTTTCATCATCGTTCGAACGTTCCACATGTGTAAAGAAGAATTCGACTTTCGTTATTTGTAGCTGATATTACTATGTTTCATATGTTATCGGATGTTTACGGCATTTTCAGATCGGCCATACGAGTGTATTAGATTTTCTATGTAGCTATGACGATCAAGCTGTTGTAAAATGTTATACTCTTTTCTCAGATTGAGTTATTATATTTCACGTTCTACAATTTCATTTCTATTGTTAATTGTTTATATTAACGGTTATTTATATTGTGATTTTGTAGGAAGAATTATTACATCGAATGAAATTGCTCAACATGCCAATATGTAAATTCCAATGTCACACTCTTCCAATTTGAATTACGCCACTTCTCTCATTCCGGTTAATGGTACGCATTAAGAGAAATATGTTTATAGTGTGCGTAAAGTTCTAATGAATTTGAATCTACAATTTCATGATTTAGTTCTCTGTTAATATATTTATAACAGTTATATCTCATAATCATATCAAATATCACATAATGGTATTTCTAATATAGATAATATATTATATAATAATATAATAATAAACCCTAAAATTTGTAAAGTTTGGTCTTATATAATATATATATTTTAAACAGATCAAAGTCATCGCATCAATAACTGAATACCTATAGAAATAAAATTTCTGTAACAGACTATGAGAATAGCTGATACCTAGTCGCTCGAGGAAAGAATTTTTCATCTTCCTCGAATACCTACGATTATACACATTTTTTAAATATGTCACATTATTGACTGTTTATGTATTATATATTATTATGTGTTATGTACTATTTATAATTTATTAAACTACTTATAAGCTAACAAACAAAAAGATGAACTAATTTATACTATTATGACTTAAGTCAAATGGCAGTATAACATTTCGTTGAATCAATAATTTTTTCAAATATATCCACTAAAATGTAGTTATATCTATCAAGACGAATGCGATTACGTAAGATGTTGGAAATTTAAGGAACTATTTATTCTTAAGTTAAATGTTACTCGAGACATTCCTCGATTCTATGCTAAAGGCGCTTCTAATTGTCTCGTCTGCGCAAACTTTGTATATGTCCGACACCTTTTACACTGTTGTTACGCTTCCGTGAATGCATTGCCTGCAAACTTATCGTGAAAACATCAAGACTAGACAAAGATATATAAACGAAATTTCCTGACGTGTCGCGTTTAATTATCTATCTTCTTCGTTAAAATTCTGGCAATGTTAGCATTTTTTATCACGTTAAGAAGGAAATAGATTTATTATATTATAAAAAGGAAATAAAATTGGATTGCATTTTTGTGTTTGTTATCGTAAACTTGATCCTGTTGATAAGATGGAATTATCCAAAGACGTATCAATTAGTTGATTAATTTAGTTATTTCAATTTCTTTACTCGATAATTAATAAAATGGAAGCATACATTAAAAGATTTGTTCCTTTATGAAAGGAAAATTATGAAAATAAAATATTCCTATTTCACTTTTAGCAAACAAAAACGGTTTATGGTATTCTGAGAAGATGTCAAACATGAAACTGAAACGAGAAATCATTCGTATCAATAAGAATATTTTCATATTTTATTCGCACTTGGAATATTTTTTAATGCTAGAAAAATATAACTGGATAGAAGATAATCGAAAGAATGTGGGGTTAAAAGTAATAAAATAATAAAAACTAAATCCTATAATAATAAAAGAAGAGTCCATGATAAACTATGTAGATAAAAAGAAGTAACGCTGATTGTCAGCGAACCGTGAATGTATTGCTTCAAGTGTAATATAATTACCCGATAATGCAGTTATACGTGGGTTTCAGGAGTCCACCGAAGTGTAACCATAATGTGCTATCCGTGGTCACAAATTGATTGTAAAACGTTTCCCGGGGTTTACGATAACTGTAAAGTGGTGGTCATTGTTTGGTAAATAAAAGCAGAATGGTTATGTAGCCTTGTGGTAATTGTCGCCACTTATTACATTGCTACGTGTTCGAAAAGGAAGTAATAAGACTTACGTGATTTGTAGCAAATTCTTTACGTAAAAGCAAAACGACCACCTTATACGGCGGAGAAAAAAAGCGGAGCAAAGCTTCGCTTCCACGTAATGCAGTCCATTCATATTATGCAAACGGTATGAATCGAACAGAGCTGAATAAAATTGACGTAAGATATCTTATTCCATCTTACTTTAGCCACGTAATGTATCGAAATGTATTCGTCGGAGAAAGATATTTCGTAGATATTTCCAAGGAAACTAATATCGAATATAAACATGGAATAATTCATCATTGAGAGCAAAGAAAATTGACGAGCTAAACTGGCCGCTTTATGTAAGAAATTCGAATGCACGATATGACATGAATCTACGTATATTTTCTTCGTACCATATTATAGTTGCTGACGAAAATATTCGAACGTTTGTCCAAACATTTTACAAACATATTATATGTGTTACACGAAACATCTTACGATTTTAATAATACCCAATTATATAAATGATATAACTAACTTTTCTTTTAACATAATAATATTTAACCATTGTCTTCTATGTCACTTTTGAAATATATGCGCTACGTCTTAAAAAATGAAAAAATGCTAAATAAGGGTTTTAATTAAGAAAAAGAGAGGGGAAGGGGTACGTAGATAGTTTCGGCCCCGTTTCATTGATCGTCACGTAACTGGCGGTGTAGACGACGGTCTGGAGGCGGCAGTCTCGCGGAAACCACACACCAAAGCCATGATCGCCTGCGGGGAAAACGTGGCAACGCGGAAAAACACGGTACAAGGAACCCGTGTGCAGTGTGCACCGACCTTAATGCAAATTCAGTGGCGGCGCTCTTTCTGTCTTCTTCATTCTCTATCTCTCTCTCTCTTTCTCTCTTTCTTTTCGTCATGCATCCTCTCGTTAGCCGATAGTACGAAACTGATCGCGCTGCAGGAACGAGACTACACGAGGATGAGAACGCGATTGAACGTCCGGAGTCACGGAGTTTCTTTCAACTCCTTCCGCCTCTTCCTTTTTCCGGCTTGCGTACATTCCTTGCGAATGTTCGCGCGAACGTCCTTGCCATACCGGCCGTTCATTCCTTTCTAGCAAGCATCACGATTGTGCCTTCATTTGTTTAATACCAAAACAGAAGCAGCACTCCGACCATTTTATTATTTTCATTGTTCATTCTGATAATTATGTGACTAGTAACTTTGTGCAAATTTTACCGTTTATCTTCAGCCTCCTTTTTTAGGAAACTTTATACTGTCTACAAAATCAATCGAGAGAGTTTGGAAAATTAATATACTTTTCATTATTTTATTAAGAAAACGATAAGTTTAACAATTTTTCCTTATGTCGTAAATATTTTGGAAAAAGGAGCTAAACTGCATAGGTAGTTTCTTAAGAAGTAAATTTTGTAAGCAATGCTTATTATGAACGTGTTTTATTACAATTTGTAGAAATTTTAAGTTTAGTCTTAATTACTCGAAATGTCTCAATTACATTCGAAATTTGACATGAAATTTATTAAGCGATATATTTAACTTTTACTTTAATCATGTCATATAGAGATGATTGTTTCTATGGTTATTCGGTTTGCAAATATATTTATAGTTAATACTTCCAGTTACATATCTGGATGACTGATCAGACATGATTTATGTTATTTTGAATTATTAAACTCGTTATGCAGAGATGCTGTACGCGAGATAGCAGAATGTAGCAAAGCTGGATGTTTGTAAAAAGAGATTTAAATTTAGCATCGCGTTTTCCCTTTCGGGCAGATAAATATATTTATATCTTCAGCTCGATAGTTTAACCTTGTTTAAGAATATTGAACGTATTACTATTGCTTAGTATATGTAAATACTTTATCTCACCTATATTTGACAATATACATATTATATAATATCCTATAGAATTAGCAACTTATTACTATAAATATCGTAATAAATATATATTTATTAACGTAACTATATATTTGCAAAAAGAATACTTTCATAATCAAATTACTTCAACAAATTAAAGTACCATACCATCATAGTGCTATATATTAAAAGCAGATTGTTCGATTCACTTCTCTTTTATTTCAAGAAAACGCGATGTTTCTGCCTTTAGTATCCTTCCTCGCGTCGGTTCATTAAACAGAGATTTATTTATTTACGCAACAGCTCATGAAGGTAGTAAAAGCATAAAAACATGACGATTCGTGCATTACCTAAATCAGATTTTCGCGCATCGCGAGAAAGTCTTTTCAATTTATTTTCCCCGATTATTATCTCATCGGATATTCTCCTCGGCTTGAATAAATTGTGAAACTTAATTGGACACCCTCGAATAATAATATCCTACGATTAATTATGCATTGAGTCGTCTCGTATACCTTCGTACGTGTACGCGAAATTATTCAGCAAATCGTCCAACCAACGAACAAATGCTTGTCCAGCCAGAGTGGAAATTGGCTCGAACCAGTTTTAATGATGAGTGCACACTGTTCTGCTGGTAATTTAGCATTCATAGAGTGGGAGCACAGGGAGTGTTCGTCCCTGGTAAGTCTTGAATTTTCGAAAAATGGATTTTCGTTGTTTCAAGCTGAACGATATCGGGCGTGTTTATAAAACACTTTTCTATTAACCATATAATGTTAATTGATTCGGTGATGCATATTTGTTGATAATGGCGATCCATCAATCAACCAGTACTTGATATATCTAGCGTAGTTTATGTAGAAAAAGTGCGTTCACTTTTCAAATTTGATGAAATGCACGAAGAAGGGAAAAACAGGTAGAAAATAGTTAATTGAGCGAATAATGGAAGAAGCTGCTCAATAGGTCGCAATGTTCGATGTGAAAACGGTGTGTAACGCGTGGAATTACTTGCGGAAGATTATGCTCGTTCCTTTCGACGCTAGTAACGAGTGCAGGTGCGTGACGATGCCTATGACTCTTGAAATTAGCTTCCTGATCTTTAGAATTTCATGAAGAGTTTCGAGCCGAGATGATTGTTCAGGTGGATGTCGCATAAAATACAATTATGAAGGAATGAAAAAGATGAAAATGATGCGAGATTATGGAACACGGTAATTTGATACGGTCAAAAAGCATTGAAAAGTTTATTAAGTGTGTAATTGACTCACTGAATGAGTTCAACGTGAAATGTCACGATATTACAGAATTTTTAACACGATGCAGAAAATAGTCCTTGAAAACTATTAATTGATTAGTTATCTAAGTTTGGAAAATTTTCTAAATTTCAAAATAAAACGGAGGAAACGAGCAAATAATTTATTATTTTTTAGTAAGTACTTTTCATTCCAAGTAACCGTAAAATTAATTATAATATCTCGCAATAGTATTTTCAGATGAATATCGCAGTTTATTACAACTGAATAGGGAATAAAATACAAATTTTGTTGCAGATATGTGGCAAATTGAATAAAATATTCGACTAATTGCGTTCCATACAAATAAGGAAGTAACATTCGCGTCTGCCTTATATAATAATAATAGCGCCATTCCCTATTGTTCTAGCACATAATTTAACACGAGTAACTATCACATGCTATTAAAAGAATTATACCATGTGAAGAACCTAGATGACCTTGATTTCTTCTCGGCGCCTATCTGGTGAATGAAAATAAATTCATGTGGCGCTTCATTATAAATGGATGTAGTTGTTGAGATATTACAAGTATGCACTTTTTAAATATTTATATATATGTAGGTACGACTATTACTAGAGAAAAGAAATTTATAAAGCGTTTGTAAAGCGTTTATAATCAGTTACAAAGTTTAATACTCATGATGATCTTAATAATATTTATAAATATTTTGTTTTGATTGTATTTATGATCACTTTTGGAACACGATATATAGACAATATTCTAAAATTAAATACTTGATTGGCACCAAATAGCTGCATACGATTTAACTTATATGTTAACAGACAAGCTATTAATTTTACGCGTCTGACTTCAACTGTCTAATACTACTTACGCTCTCCAGGTCTCAGAATTCCATCGTAGTTTTTCGTATTTAAACACACTTGTCTGTTTTTAAAATCATCCATGTAATTTCACATACCAAAGTATATACACTAACAATTGAAAACAACTATCTTCAGTTCAAACCTAACTACCTAATCATTTAACGTAAAACAATCACTGTGACCTTAAAGCTACCTCGATTTCACCAATCATCTCATATTCTTCGTAACCTAACAATAAGAAATAATGGAAGACACACGCTTAAACCAAGTACATCGTAACATGAAACGTGGTGAAGATGAAAAAAATGTCGAAGGAAATTATGACGCAAATAGAGAATGCAAATACGCTGCGGTTGAATATGGTTGTTTGAAACCAGCCTGTTCCTTCCGCAAACGGACAAGCTGTTCTCAGCGTCGTGTACAATGGTTGCGGCGTTTCGGTATCAGAGAGGCATGAAATTCTTCGCAGGGAAAAAAAAGTTTCGTTCCCGTTTGAAGTTTTGTTTCCGTACGGGATGCAAAATACGAGGCACGAGGCGAATAGATATTTCGTTCTACGGGAATGTCTCACTTCTAAGGAGCGGCCAGACAAAGATGCAAACCGTTTCCAATCGAAGAAACGTTAGAACACACTCTTCTAGGAAAACAAGGAACAAAACGCGGATTGTTTAGGAACATATAGGTAAAAGAATATCTATGCTGACCGATTTAGACAAACCAATAACAACGCGCTTTGTAAACGATGCTCTTATTGTTTACTGTTATTGTTTACTCTTACTGCTTACTCTTATTGTTACTGTATATGGAAACTGATAAGCTTTGTATATCTAATATCCTGATATGATTGTTTTAATGCTTCACAATATTGGTGCCATAGAGGTGCATGCGCATGTAGAATTTGAATCGGTGATTCTTAGAAAATGTACGCTTGCATTTTAAATATATCTTGCAACTTCTACATCTCTAAATAATCTACGTATACGTCTACAAATTGGTTTCAAAATTTACCAATGTAATCGCAATAATCGTCTCTTACTAACAATGAAATTTCAAAATGTTTCATATCGTTATACTTAATGCATACGTAAAAAGTTTGTACAAGAGTTCAACCACTTTCATAAACCACTGTATATAATATATACAAATGTAACATGTTAATAACTTCCGCAAAATATCTCCATTTGTCACTCGGAACGGTCAACTGTAATTTGTATATCGGAACAACGCGAGACCGATTTAGATATATATATTCTTATTGTTCGCATCTCTCGGTAGTGACGTTCATATTCCTCGACACAATGGCGGCAACGTGCCAGCAGACACAGTCAAATAACCGTCCTAAACGCGGCTACGAATAACTGTTTTGCATTTCGGAACGCTCGCAGACTTTACGGCTTCGAAGGCTGCTCGTAAGTTTACATCGGCATGCAGTGCCTCTCCCTTCTTTCGATCTTGCAAGAAATTGCTCATGTAACAATTCGATAACCCGTCAAATAGGGTCAATGGTGTAACCGCGGCCTTATACACGTGCCGTTACTCTTCGGCTACCGTTTTCGTTCAGCAAAACCAGTCCCTGTCTTGAAAAGACACTGGGTCAATGCCTGTGACTAATGGGTCAGAGGTCATGTGACTCGCACGTTCGCAGATACCATTTGATCCTTTTTTCTGGGCCTCTAGCTCATTTTCTACGCAGAATAAAGGCAGTTTGTGCTACATATTTCGATACGCTTCTGTGAGAAATAATACGTCGACTCTAAGGTAATATAAGATATTTGCGACAAAAGTGTGAATTATGCATGCTTACGGGATTTTAGAGGAGTACAGGTTCGTTTTGAGAATTTTAATAAGGCTTGATGCTCTTGGTCGTAGTTCGCCTAGCCTCGATTCTATTTGCGTGATTTTTACGCGGAAAAATCTGTTACTCTCGTAACTGTCGTTAACTAGTTTATGTGATTGGGTGGAAAAGTATATCAGTGGAAACATTCTTCAAATAGTTTTGGTAGAAACGAATGAGTGAATAGAGATATTAATTGTAAAGTAGTTGATACAATTGAAGAATTATAATTATTATTCTAAAGCCGTTTTCCAATTCAATTTGTAACATGTAAATCATTACCAAGTACAAGATAACCAGAATGTAAAATTACGACACTTGTTGCACGTTTAGGTACATGGTTAGAAAACCACAAACCGCTTTATGACTGAAAGTCTATGTGAGAATAAATGGGAAATATTTTTAATTGAAGGCAACACTTCTTTCTCCTTTTTTCTGAGGGAAGTATTAACTGAAGATTATTAACATTAAAAACCTACTTTAAATATTTTGATGGTAAAATAAAATACCACCAATAAAAGAACAATAAAAGAAAAACCAATAGTTCCTTTACAATAGTGTATTTAAATACAAAATACGATTGGTATTAAATATCAAAACTAAAAATAAGAAGGTTTATAAAATTCACACATTCTATGATCTCCTATGATTTCCTATCTAATTAGTGAATCCCCTTATTTTCATTTAATATCAGAATATTCGATTCTAAAAATTAAATGCCTCTATTGTTTGGCCATTTATTCTGTCACGCGTAATCATTAACGTACGTGCTGAAGCCGGGACAATTACCGCAAATTGCTAGGTTACCTGATACCTGACACAACGTTCGATGAAGTCCCACGTGAGACTAGACAGAAGACTATGCTCTCGTGGGACGGGAACCAGACGAAAATATATAATTTGCATTCAATGTCGAAGGTATTTATACTCACCTCTGTACAATATGTGTGCATAAAAATTGCTATGACGCTATTAACAGCGGCACGAAGGCCTATAAGTAACTATTCTATTCCTATAGCTCTAGAAGCTACCTGGAGGCAAGGCTTTATTAAGATTTTAGTCAAGGTCACATTGTTTGGTACGCTTTGATTTACTGCTCCTATCGATGAAGAATGGAGCAGTCCACCTACGGTATCGTGTGTAACGAGCCAGTGGATTCTGAAGAAGACGCAACGAATAAATTCAACAGAACCAACTGGAACGATGCCTTGGTTAACTGGTTTCCTGCACTCTGTCTGAATTTCTAATATCTTAACCAACTTCCGCCAGATTACGAAGAGATTAGACTAATTAGGACGAAACGATGTGTGGAAACACGATTTGTCTCGACCAGTTCACAAATAGAAATTTTATTGCAATAAGATTGATACATTGTCGAGTTGCAGCGTGATTTATTAATGCTACTATGGTTTTCGAATTTCTAGATCCTAATCTCATTCTTGTTTCAATAAGCAAACATCCAAGGAACAACTTTTTTACATATTTAATACAAGATGCATATCAAGAACAATTCTGTATTTTTCGTATATCCTGAAACATAAAAAATTCCCGGACAATAAAAGGAACACAATCGACTCTAAGATGTCCCAGAAAACGGAGTAGAGTTAAGACCAGAAATTTTAAGAAGAGAAATCTGCTCTTCGCCCATACGAATGCTATACTTAAATGCTACTACAGTTGAAATGAACCTCGTATAAGGTTCCGAACGCCCAATAAAGAAGAAAGATAGACGAAAAGTGATAGAAGACGGGAATCGAAAAGATGTGAAGGTTCTTGAAACGATGGTTCGATGTGCCGCTTCGGAGACTACAGATCTACGATATTGGCTACCCCTGGTACGCTGCTGTTCCTGCGGTCTCTGTCGCATCGAAGGTTGCAAGACCCTTGCTCCTACCAGCCAGGAAATGCTTGTTGAGAAATTGATTTGTCATTACTCCGTGTGTAAAGCGGAGCTATTGCGCTTCGCCGATATCATGGAACGTATTCATGAAACCTAGCACTACACACGGCCAGAATGCTCAGGGATTTTTAAGAGTTATGTCTCCGGGATATGTACGACTGTGTTATGTACGCGTGTGTACGTACATGCGTATGTTGATCGTACACGCCGTCTATGTACATACAGGAACCAGCGTGGCGAACTGTCTTTCCCTTTCTCTCTCACTCCGTCGCGTTCGAACGAGCAACACACGAGGGCCAAGTAGTTCGCCTACAAAGCACGTGATAAATCGATGCCATTGAAGCTTGATGCGGGAACGGAATAAGAATGTACCATGAGGCTCAGATTATTCTCGAGATTCCTTTCACGAGGAGGCAGGGCTCCTCGTATTCGCTCCCAGGAAAACGCAGTTCGGGAAGCGAGATTTTACGAGGATTATCGCACACAGGGTTCATTATACTTGAACGCGCTTGCTACTTTATCCGCACCTAGGATATACGAAGCTCGCGTGGAACCTTATTCCAGCCTCGCGTTCATTGCGTGCATGTCACTCGGTTCAATCTATCGACCTACAGGAATTTATTATTGCCACTGCTCCGTACTTCAATCATTCTTAACGTTCGGCTGGTAAAAACAGGATCGTTCAGCAGCAGGAAATATTACGACAATGATACGTTCGGTATCGTGAGACGCACGGGTTCAACTTAATATTAGACGGAGATAGTGAATAGCGGGTCATCGAGATATACCATGAAACAAACTATTGCACAGTCTTAGAAGTTCAGTACGGACGATTTGTATAAACTGACCTAGTTCGAGGATCCAGAACCTGCTGAGCAATGCCTTCTTACGAGCAGTGCTTCTTGTTTAACTGACAAATGTCTTTTTCATGCTTAGATATGTGCTATTTGGATTGTAAGATGGTTTTAGACGAATGTTGCAACTAAGAAATTTCTTGTCGGTGCTCAAATCGAAATTTAATTGTGGGAATGTCTACAATAGGTTACTGTGAATTCGTGTAAAAGTATTCTACTCGTTAATGCTACAAGGTTTACACGATTTGTAAAAGCAGCGAGTATGAGTTTTTATAAACATATAAATAATTGTAAGAATGTAATTCAACGTAATTGTTGCTTAAAAAGTAACCAATGTACATATTACAACGAATACTTTGCAGAAATCTATAACACAAATTAGAGACACGAAAAAGAATTTGTATCATTCAGTGCTACCATCATATGATCAGTAAAATCTGATACTATGTAAATGAAATAGAGTGCTTGATAAAAAAAACGCTCTTTTATCACAATAAAAGCTATACACATCTCTATCTTCATTATATGATTTTATACAAGCTTCTCCTATCGTTGTAGAAGGGAAGGATGCCTCGATTTGGCAATAGAAAAAATTTTTGAAAACTTGATTTGGAAGCGTCGTATACGAAAGAAAGAAGTACGGGATCGTAGAAGAATGAGACATTAATGAAAAAGTAGCATCATCCGCTACTTAGCCGGGCAGAATTTAGTCGGTGTAAATAAGGAAACGAGCGGCTCGACTCTCCGTAACGGAACTGCGTTAGTCATCGGTGAATTCGCCGACGAATGAGCCCACGCATACCCGAACGAGGCTACAAATTCTTCAAAGTGGCGGCGCACTTTAAGATGACGATAAGACTGGTTTAAAAATATTCTGCATAGCTTGGTAACGAAGCGTCTCCGCCGACAAGCGTGAACTCATCGCGAAAAATCACCACGTAGTACCAGCTTTGCGTGCACGTTAATAGGCAGATACTAATTCTTTTTTTTCCTCCGGTTGGTTCGAGTACACCTTTCAAGGTGTAGCATACTAGCGGTGCGTTCTTGATGTTCAGATAAATCTGGCGACACACAGATAAGATCTATCAAGGATAGGGGAAGGGAGTTATGCGGATTTTTCCACGAGGGGTTACAGCTTGAATGTCCGCTTTCCTCTGGCTTCTATCTCGGTGGGCTTATCAAGGAGACACCGTGTTTGCTGGCACCGGAACTGATGAGGTCTTTAGCTGCCGCTCTTGCTTGATGGATGAAGGGGTTTACGCTGCGCCTGTAAACCTTCCCTTTCATAAAGATCCATAAGCAGGATTACAAACAGACTCAATTAGGCTGCAACGCTCAGCGAGACATGGTCAAGATGCGAAAAAACCGTAAGAGATTACGTTTTTTTTATGAGCTCGCGATCCAGAATATCGCTTCTTCGACGAGATAAGGATCGACTTCTGATAGGTGTTGCATCGCTAGTCCTCGCGCCAGTAAAACGAACACATTATATTTGCGAACTATTATATTTGCGTTGAATTTTTATGCATTTTATGCATTTATAATATATCTGAACGTGTGCAATAGCATTAAATGCACATAATACGAACAAATACATAAAATATCCAAAGTATAAATAGTGCTATTTATATAATACTTGATACATAAACAAGTTTCCACCAAGGTTCTGAGTTTTTAATCATATTCTGAAGAATATGAATCTTGCATAAATATCAGCAGTCTATTCATCAACCCCATAGATTGAAAGTATTACAAAGTGGGTAAGAGATCGAAATTCAGGAAGGAGGAGAAAAAGAATGAAAAAGGGGGAAAGGGAGGAAAGTTAGAAGCGTATGATGTGATCGGTAAAGCCGGATGAAAATAAAAGATCCCAAACAAGCTTTATAAGCTGTAACGTAACGCGGTCACTAATCGCTTTTCACCTGTCGTAAAGTTAGAACGGCACTGAGGTAATTTATCGAGAGCACCAGTAAACGTGTAATTACTCATAAACAGCGGCTTTGTGACGAGTTCCATGGAAGGTTGCCTTTCTCTTTTAGTTTGCTTCGTAGCTAGTCACGTTCTACCCGTTGCAATTTGACAAGTGTCGAAAACGCGAAAACACAAAAGCATTCGAGCCAAGTTGTAATCGGATCGATACAAGAGAACAAGTGTACAGCGTTAGGTAGATACCTCGGTTGATTCGAGCTGTTATGGTTAATTATTCACACGGAAATTGTCACGCTGGTATCGCGCGCACCTGCGTTCTTTCTCATTTTCGAAATTCACGGTGTTTGCGAAATAGAAATTGGAAACCGACCGGCCGTGCGATCTTTGTGAAATTACAAATATAATAAATAAATGTGTGAATGCTGTTAATGCAAATTATTAACTTTTTCACTATGGCGTGTTACGTATATAACGAATTATTAATTAAATGATAAATGTATTTGCCTGTGGTAAAACTGGCTCTAATTTTACCGTACCATGTCGTATTCTACGAAAATAACGGAGGATATTGCTGTTATGTATATGTATGTTTCCATAATTGTTTCCATAATTAATAATAGGTAAAGAAGGTTTTTCTTCAAAACTCAGAAACATTCGGCCTTGAAACGATGAACTATTATTACACGTGAAATTCACAAATTCTGAATCAAGATCCAATGATAATGAACTTCCCATTTAATTATTTAAAACATCTTAATTCTCTTTAATCTGTGGCTATACAGAAATGATAAGTCTGCGAGAAGTGTTTATGGATATATTAAATGTAGGTTCTAGTTAAAAAAATATTGATTACACATCACAAACCACCAGGAAACTTGTAGATTTGACATAAACTATCGTTTAAAGCCCTATATTTCGTCGCGTTTAAAGCGTTCTAAATATGCGCCTGTGTGATGCTAGCGCATTTAGCGCTGGAATAGTTACCACGGTTTTGAATAGCTGCTATTAAATCGTGATACCAAACGTTTATATCCTGCTTTTACTGTTCCGCTTATTTTTTTACAGTTCCTAATCCTGGTAAACTTTTGGTACTTAAAATTATTTTAGAACCATTTATTTATTCTAAATTATATTCATCTTCGATGTCATTAACGTAATCGCTTCGATATTTCAATTAACGTTCATGAAATCGAAACACTTGTAAAGAATGAAAATGTTGTTGTAACTGTTATAAACAGGATCGGTTTTCGTTTATATCGGGTCTGTTTCACTACCTTTTTGAGGATCGCTTTCATATTGGCTCGATTCTCGTATCGTTTCTCCGACAACCGAAACCGCTATTGCCTGAGCCGTATTATTATTTACGACTGTAAGGGCATTTACAAGCACAAAATCCCGTTTCTAAGCCGAAGGATATTAGAAAAGGAAACGTTTCTTGTGTCGTTCTTTGCCACATGATTACTTCGGTTCTTTGTATTTATACTACTCGCGTCTGTTATTTATAGCAGCACCTGATCACTTAATTTATACTGCGTGACTAATTATGTATGAATTGTTCGTTTAGCCTAGTAAAGTTGCTAATACAATATTTATAAAAATCTCAATCGGAAAAGTAAAAAATATATGGAATATTCAATCAAGATTAAGAATACAAGAAGAGGAAAGAATACTCAAAATCCTTAAGTACAGACGTCCTCATTCTGATCCATTATCACAAACGTGTTGCCATGCAGAGATTATTTACTTGTTGATTTCATTTATCAAATCGTTATATCATAAAAGTGAATCTAACGTACTTATTTTACTTAGTAATGTGCATATGTTTCCCTGTAAAAATATTTTACGATTGAAGGCATTCAAAATTTACTTCATAATCTACATCTTCATTTCAATTCTCTAGAATTCTTACCGAAAGTAACGATTATATAAAATTTCAAAAATCGCAATCAATATTAAGATAATGTTTCATCCTCGGCGAAACATTTGTTGGATTATAAAATTACTTTATAGAAACTCACGACAATACACGCGTATATTTCCAACACGTAAAACAGCAATCATGCAAAAGTGTCTTTTTCTCTTTTTCCTTTTTTTGTTTCTTTTTTTTTTTTTTTAATCGGTTTTTGACAATTTCACGAGATCAATGGACACTGGTGTACGTCAAAGCTGAATAAAACTATTACATCGGATTCCGGCTGCTTTTTGTTGAATTACGCAGATAGGACGTATCAAGCAGGCGCTATATAAATGTACATAAAGCTTTGGTTCGGCAACATCAAAAACGTACGCGTCCACGCGAAAAGCGAACAGTGTTAGTACTACCCGACAAATCAATACTACACTCGGACAACACAATAGGCAAGTGTCACTGTATCGATAGTATGTGCCATGTGCCAACAAACTAATGAAAACAGGGCAGCCGGTTGTTGTACGAAAGTTAATGATGTTATAAACACCGCCGGCTTCAAAAGGCCTTGTTAGTCGACGGTTACTTTTTTTCTGCTGGTCCATTTTCTTTTTTTTTCTCGTTTTTATTTTCGTTCTTTTATTCCTATTCTAGTGGACAAATTTGATCGTCTGCACGTAAATATTGTCCCTCGCGTCGTTGTAAAGGGGAGCCGGGATCTGGGGTCTCGAATGTAAACTGGCCGAAAGAAATTCTATCGTCTTTCGATTTGTTTGGAAAAGAGTGGGCGTGTGCGATGGCTATTGTATCCCTTCGACTGTTCGCAATCAAGTGCCAGAAAATACAGAGGAATTGTAAATAGGGTTGACATAGTACCCACGATTGCAATACGGCTTTAACGGAAATCGGAAATCGGAAATCGAAAATGTTCGCTTCGTTTGAAATGAGATCTTTAATTTTATGTACATTGTGTTTTGAATATGTATTTTAATATTAAACAGATAATTGATAATACATATTTAAGAATATATAGCTGTCACTATAACAAGCTTAGAATGGAAGTAATTTTTGTATAGTGCTAGTAGCAGTTTCTGATAATTGGGAAAATATATTAAGCGTGAATATTTAAATACTTTGTGCAATATGATAAATTGTTGTATAACGACTCTAAGTTATAAGTAACGCGTACATATGCTTTTAACAAAGAATTAGTCGATATTTGCGACGCAGCGAAGGGATTAATATTATTAGCGTTTCATTGTAATTGTCTTAATCTTCCACCGAGGCTTAACCACTGAACGTAACAAAGCAACCCACATCTGATGTTCCATGTATTGTGATGTTTTAGAGAAAGAAGACGTGTTAATGATGACATTTCATTTTGTAATTATCGTTATTTAATATACTTGTGACAATTTTATAACGCCTGTAATTTTTGTTTCATAACTTTTTTATGGCTTCGTGGCTTTCATAAAGTAATAAAGATTCAACGACGATGATAAGTGAAATAAAATTCTATAATATCCTATCTTTGCCAAGTTTAAAAAGTGAAATCGTATAATTCAACAGAATGATACGAACGTGATTCAGAGAATATGTAAATCAGAAATGACCCAGGCATCATCATCCAGGAGCTTGTACGAAACATATTTATGATACGTTATAAGAAAATGGATTGTCACGATACAGGTGACTAATTGACTATGACTATGTCATCAACGTGCATTAACATGTCCATAAACAATTTTTCTCCTATAGAACGAGAGAAACTTTTCATATCCTTATTTTCGACGTAATTAATATAGAAAGAAAAGTTCGTATGTTGCCACTTGTTAACGCAATAATTGGCATTACTGTTCGCTGATGAGTGTTGTTCACTAGCCGACCTGGTATTATATTTATTACCAGGAAAGAAGAACATTTACGAGATACATATAGTACATCCTGTTAAAAGTGCACTAATGCATTATATCGCTGCTTCGTATTATAATACACCGTTTTAATAAAAGCTTTTCCCCATACGATTTCCAATTTTTTTACGGAATCAATGTGCTAATTATACGATTCGTGTCGACTGGTTAACGGTACTGTATCGGAGTAAAACAGCACTAAGTTAATTATAATATTGAGTCATACTTCTGACACATCAAGTTGCTCGAAACGAACCATATTGCTTATTTGTATAAGTATCGTATGTTCTTAATTGAGCTAAATAATCATATTTAGAATTGTGAATTTTTATTTAAATTTATATGAAAATGACAAGAGAGAAACACGATGAGTGCATTTTTATTAATTTTCTAATTTTTATGTCTTTTTGTCGTAAATAAAAATGAAAAGATCCTGTTAAATGTAAAAATGTAAGCCCCTTGAAAATAGCTTTTAATTAAAAGATTTGTTTTATTCTTGAAATTTTCAATATTGCGAACAGAATTTTACTTTGAACATTTTTTATATATTTTTGAATGTTATATGAATTTTCTAAAGATCCACAATCTAATTATACTAACAGCGAAAAATTTTATTCAACAGCACTGCTCAAAACAAACGAGTATTTCCCAGTCGTGAGAAATAAATGAAGGGGTTCAGACACTCATGGTAGATCTATGTGATTCGCTGATGAATTACTTGTTAAACAGTTTTAATATATAAATAGCATGTACTTTAATTAAAGCAGGAAATAGTTTCTATGAGAAAATTGCAGTTCATTTAGATTCATTCCGGTATTTATGTTGCATTTTAACATCATTCAAGTCGTTTTCTCTTTAACTAACAATGAAACGCTTGTTTAGTAGAACTTAATCAACATGTAATATATTCACCACTCAGTCAGTCATCGCTTAATATATTCAAATTGGGATGTAATTACTATTTAACCAGTCGGTCAATTATCTTATGTTGAGAGTTAATTATTTCATACTCGGGTTTCAATTCTATATTCAATAGTTTACATAGTATTTACTGTATGCACCGTTACGTCATGTAGTATACTGAATTATATTCCTAAATTGTTAATTATTTCCCATATATATCATGATAGATATCTTCGCATTTTATGTGCTGCTATCAAGAAAACAAATAAACAGGGAATATACTACGCACCACTATAAAAATATCTTAATGATGCGATGGCATCCTGAATTTTATGAAAGGAGTTTTATTCTATTTTGCAATTTTCACTTTCGTTTACAAATAACTTGTTCGGATTGTAATACATCGTTATAAGGCGAATTTATGGATATATGTATAAAGAATTCTATTTAAATAGATAAGTATAATACTATAATATAATAAATATAATATTCTACATAAATAAGTGTTTTTCAGTTACATATATGGTGACGCAGACAACATTAGAAATTACGATTTTTTTCTTATTACCATTCACCTTTCAAGATTATCAATTTATTTCACCCTATGCGAATTTCGCTTTAACATTATCGTCCTGTAACAATATCATCGCTGCAAGAAATCATTTTTCTACTCTTCAACTCGTATTGAATAAGAGCAAAACATTCAATTCCACTTGTTTGTTAGGTTTCTAATTTAAAAAGAATGCGCGGCTATGAACTAGCACTGTTACTGAAAAAGTCTTATAGACCTTAAGGATAAAAAAGAATTTTGCATATAAGAAAATGCAGAATTCAAAGAATACGACATCTTTCTCCAAGTACAACGACGTATGTATATTTAGGAGATGGAAAAAGAACAGATAAGGCTATATTGTACAATAATAGCTATGAACAGGTTCATGATGAGTGCAAGTACGCTGAGAATATTCGACTTTTTAATTTCTACGTATATAATTTGCCAATTTTTACAAAGCATCTCGGTTACTTGATTTAATACTACGTCGCAGCATTTGCATAGCACTTTTTCATGGAATTTTATATTATCCAAGGTGAAACGGGCAATGGCGTGCAAGGGGTTCTATCTAGAATGTTATATGGTGTTTTCTCTGAAAATTATTAAACATAGGAGCAAAATGTTGTCTCGTATGTAAGATTTACCGAGGTCTTTTACATGAAAAGTAGGGTGCTGCCAGCCAAGAAAGGATAAAATGGAAATACCCTTTTCAGTTTTTTTTTCTCAGTGATATGACACATAAATCAATACTTAAAGTATGTGATAATGAATATCGTTGTCCAACCGATAATTAGGTTCCAATGGTATGAAACAAAAATTACGCAATGCTTGAATAAATTACGCACCGTATTATAATAACATTGAAATTTGCAGTTACAAAGATAGTATACCATCCGATTCTGAACCTTTTCTTATTATTCTATCTTTAACATTTCAAAATTGAAAAACTCTGAACTTCAATTATTTTCTTTGTACTATTTGCTTCTCTTCGTTTAATTTAAGATCCAGTCGTTATTTCATAACGACCTGCAGAGTGTATAACTTTACTTAAAACGTTAAAAGCACGAGGAATTTTAAATACGTACTTCAAAATATCTTGAAAAATGGAAAAATGCTAAACAGAACATTTTAACCAAGGAGTGCAGTATTCCTCTCGATACCTCATTTGCATACCATCAGTTAGATAAATAGCAGCATAAATGTGATCGACAAGAAACAAATTACGATTATAAATGTCAGCCACTATCGTTAATCGGACTACTCGCTTTATGATGAAAATGTGATTGTGGGTTTGAGCGATAATTGCGTCAAAGTGCGTAACGAACTGTCACCAAGTTGTAATCGGTTGCTTATAGGATTCCAGCGGTGACATCAGAGCCCCGTTGGCTTTTTGCTGGAAACACTCGAGCTGGGTAACAATGCGAGACATTTATCTCCGACAGGTCGCGTTGCAAATTGCAGAACGTCCCTTCTAGTTGGTTTCAGAATGAGTCCTCTGGTCGTTAAACCGTACGTACATTTGTTACGCGCACCCTTAACAACGCGTTCATACATTTCCGCGTTCTAACCAGCCCCGCTTTATGCGATTATAGTCACAGTTATTCGTACGGTGTCGATTCGCGAATCGTTTGCGCTACCAATTTACATACGTACCAACATATCCTATTAAACGCCATAGTAAGTTTCAACGTACGTATACATTCGGACATATTGAACGTAGTTTGATATGCGGATAATAGAATAACAATTCTTTTCTGTATATGACGTGCTTGTCTTTCTAAGTCCATGCAAAAGCTCCATATCATACGATTACTTAGATGCAGTACTTACAAAGAATACGTATAACATTGTATTTATTGTAGACTTATCATACCAATCAATTAGTCCGTATGAAATTTCATATCATTTAATAATATTTCTTCATACGGATACAAAAATTTGATATGTAAATAAATTGTAGAAGCTGATAAAGGAAGAAAAGAAAGAAGTCTCATTGGAAAGTAAGGATATGTACGAATATTTTTTGTAGTCACTGCATGAAGATTATTTACACGAATTGGATAAAATTCGTGATTGCTTACGTGATCTGATCCTGATCTAAGACCCAGTGAATGTTTGGGGTCAATTCATACAATATAATTGAAGAATTGCATATGAAATATGCACGCTGTAATATATATAGAAAATATACTATAATATAGAAAAATAACAAACATAAATATAATCAAGAACATAGTAATATGAATGTCTAAAGAGATGTAGGCCACGAATATTTTGAAATGTACGTACTATGCACACTTGATTATTTTTGATAGGATGAAAATAAATGAACAGAGCAAAAGATAAATTTTCATTGAATATTACGACAAGTACTGTACATTTAATATTTTATATATTTTACCGTAGTATATACACTCAGTGCATGTTTGCACCTTTAAATTTCCCATAAATCCAAAAACATTTCCGAAACAATCAGTTTCGTAAAACAGAGATAAACGAGTTTTATGAGTCTAACAAATGAAATACAGTTTATAATCGTTTTAATCTGAACTAGTTAACATTTATGAATGTATTTCCCATTTCCCTAGGCATCAAATAAAATCACTGATACACTAGCGCATTTGTCATATCGCAATATTTATTTAGATTATCTACGCCTACGCATACGCGCGTGTGTGCTTTGATACGATTACAGCTACTTGTCATCTATGGTTGCAGCGCTGCACGAATAAGCAATCTACAGTCTACAGCCCGAGGGATTCCGCCGACGAATATATTAACCATATCGAGAAATAAGGTTTCTGATTTATTTGATATCCACTGATTCTTAACAATTGCACGAATCGTGCTCAGAATATAAAGAATATTTAAATTTATTTAAATACCTTATAATAAAAGTACCATTTTTGTATGTAAATCATCAGAAAATTAATGTTATTGGACAGTGAAGATTGGTGCACGTTAAATGCAACTTCTAACATCGCATAAAAAGAAGAAACTTCTTCAAGTAAGTGTTCTTTAGAAAATGTTTACAGCTTCGTAGAAAATGCTGTAACATTTGCCCCGTTTTATCGGAAGACTTATGACACTTTAGTTTTGTCTTTAGTACATTATTCACAACGTGCAATAGTGAATCTACAAAGATATGCTAACAATTTCTTCGTTCCTCACTGTTGACTTTGCATCACACCTTGTGTGAGACATTTTGTTATAAATTTCTAAAATTTAGAACTTTATTGTCCGTAGTGGAAATTTAAAAACAATGTGGCTCTTAGCTTGTAATATATATAACAGCTTCTCTGATTTTAATTATTTTATAGAAATATTTATAGAAGTGAACACTATTATATGTATAACAGTAACAAATATTTTCAAATTGAAATTCATTTTTCATTAGGTTTACAGTCTGTTTAATTTGACTTAACTGATATAATGAATTACTATGGTAAGGCAATTGCAAATTATGAATAAGATCCAGCTGCTATATTGTTTAATATAATTATTTATTGTCTTCTTCAATTCTACAATTGAAGTAGTTTGGGCTCAATGTATTTGTAACCAATTTTTAATGTATTTAGAACTAATTTATAATTAATGATAAAAATGCTTGTATTATTTTGTTTTCTGAACACTCATTTCTTCACCAGTACAAGTAAAGGATGTTTCAAATTCCAACATTGATTTTCCAATTTGTCTCATAAAAATTGAAAGTAACAATGATTACTGGATATTGTTCAGAAATTTGGCAATATCTCAAATGCCGTTATGACAATTAACAGTAAAATGCAGAACTCTTGAATCGGAAAAGAAAACGTTACGATTGACTAGTTTAACATGTCTCGAGCAAAAATAATAAAACAAAATATCAACACCCGTAATAGACTGCTTAACCACATTTCTGGTATCCTTAAAATAGTGTGTGAATATTCTAATATAATATACCGTAACATTTCTAAGCGAAACGTGCAGCCATTACTCTTGAACGTGGGTGCAAGAAAAGTTGGTGCAATAAGGAAATATCCAATAACGCCAACCCACACGTTCCACTAAGATTTTGTAAGAGCAAATTCTGAATTTTTCTATGCTCACCAATAAATACTATACAAGGCAACCATGATTCGTTAAAAATTGGACTTTATGCAATAATCAATAAAGTAAAATGTTAAATCCATGCGCATTATAAAAAGCAATGATCGATGCTTAAAAGTTAGATTTTATGAGATAAACGACAAAATAGAATTTTAACTGCATGCAATAATTATTCGAAAGATTTGTACTCGTTATATCTGATGAAGATGAAAGCGATCTTTCATGTAGTTGTATAGGATGTATTTAATTCTACTAGAAACTATCTCGTATCGTATCTTCCATCTTTTTAGCGTCTCTGATTACGTGATCTTCTGATGAAGGATATAACTAAATCAATCTTAGATAATTGCATTGCGTAAGAATTGTTTACTCCCTTTAAATTAGTAGACAAAGCTGAACCTACAGTTATCTAAGTGTCATCTCCAGAAATAAGAACAAAATTGGAGTAGAAGTATCAGCATTTTTCATCAGACATACTTTCCATTAATTTCTCTATATACATATAATATAATAAATATCAATTCTATCCTGGATGAAAGTAGCATATTATCTATCATATTGGCATATAAAATATCGTCTTAATTTATCAACGTTTAAATACATTTTGATTTAGCTCATAATTTCCTCCCAATATAAGTATCAATAAGCTGACATGAGTTTTCGTGTTATTAATTTTTCTTAACCAATAACATTGTATTTTAAAGAGAGTATAATTCTCATTTTATTTACAATCATTCACAGCAATATTAAACCAATAATCATAATTATAGTTCATCATTATAATTATAATTACAGTAATGAAGGATTCAGCTATAGCGTCATCGGTGTAAAATTAAAGAATCATATTGGTTAATGATTATATCCAATATATTTTTCCACGTTTCCATAGACAATACACGCAACTAATAACCCGTAATCCTACGTAAATTTCCATAAACTCATTTTACCCTCAAAGCATTCAAATTGCATTGCTTCTCCCAATATCTTATCCCAAAGGAATATCCACAAACAACGCACTCTCCTGGCAGCCCACCATGCGACATAAATTTTAATAAACCTATCAGCTAACTTCATTCGCCTCACACTGAAAGGATTCGAATCGTATTACTTGTCTTAAGCTCTGCGAAATTAATCGTAGTCCCTAAGAAGAGACTGGCTGCTAATAGAAATGCCCGTTAGAATGTTGGCTACGACGTGAAGCGTAACCAGTTCGAAACGCCGGAACGGAATCAAACGAACGCGCTGGCTACAAGTCCGAACTATTACGCTGTTCGCTTATATCTTGATAGCCTCTGTTACTTAACACATGGTTGTATCTTTAAAACGATGACGCGAATCTCATTGCTCCACATGTTCTCTGTGTGCTTGTTCCTCGATGACAGTTCCCAGGACTATTAAGTCGCTTGAACCTTCAAGGGGGGAAGGGATAATATCCAGCAGCCAAGAGCAGCACGATTTGCAAACGGTCAAGAGATCCATGACAATTCCTTGACGAGTGTGAGTCAAGTTCGTGGTAGCCAAGATTCAACGCGCATGAAAAGCTTCCGAACAGGTTGCTCGGACAAGATCCACTTGACGTTTTCCTGAACGTTTAACGTTAGCGCGATGTGTGCGCAGCCGCGAAGTAGCTCGAAGATTTATGGCATCCGTTTTACTACATTTTAATGCGGTATATACGCCGGGCTTAAAGAACGGGATCACGTTCGCCGGCAATCATTTGCGATATTATTTTACCCGATGATAATATCGGGACGCGCGGCGAATACGAGTATGGCAATTCATTCGACGTATTCTGCGTGTTACGCCATCTACGACCCATCCAGATCGCATCGAAACGTAATTATAGAATAGGAATGAGAAAGGATAAGACGTTCGTCAGCGTGTTTATGGTCAGAAGGCTCTCTCTCCCTCTCTCTCTCTTTCTCTTCCTTCCTTTGAGTGAGATACTTTGATATGATAAAGTACTATCGTGCGTTTTGGAAATTAACCCGCGAAGATTACCCGTGGAGAACAATTATATATTATAGATAATGTTGCGAACACGGAGGATATAATTGCCATGAGTTCTTTGACAGTTGATTGTTTCGTTACTTGTGAAAAGAATTTTTCAATTTAAATCTTGTGCTGATGGTATCTGTTCTTAATCTTAATAGCTCGTGTAATTTCTCTGTCTTCGTCGGATACGTTTATTAATACCGGAGAGAGAATATAATTAGAAGATACCTTGCAGAACTTGTACAATAAATAGGAGAATCAATTATTACTATCACGCAAGGAGTTTAAGGAAAGTAGTACAACTACAACTTTTTTTCAAAGACAAGGTAATTACAGGCGACGATATGTGATATAAGGTATTTACGATATCTACAAGATTTCATGAATTTACATGCTATTAAGACAACGTGTCTTGATATTTCGAGGCATACTATTAAAATTTACCATTACCATAGTTTTCTAAGATTAAATATTTTATCCTACTACTTTTCCACTAAAATCCTCATTTGAGAACTGCATACGAAAATTATATCAACTTCTTCTACTTCGAAAGTTGTCGACCGGGAAGTAATGCAAATACGTAGTTCGGCAAACGAAGTCGATGCTCAAGTCGTAAGCTTGTTAGGATCAACTTCCACGCGTTTAACTGGACAGAGAAAACTGGAATGATTATGGAAGATAAAGCAGTATTACATTGTAATAAATCAATCACGAGAAAACGTTCGTAATGCAGCCTATAGAAGTTCTATAATACACCCTGCGAGAGAACGATAAACCGGTGCGTATCGATTAAACTTTAGTGCAACTAATTGTAAATAATTGAACTATTAAGTTGAGTTATAAATAACTTCCACTGTGACTAAAGGAAATTTGTATTCTTGGAGAAACTTATGTGGCACATTGCAGGTAATATTTTTTCTATTTCTGTAATAAATACATGTTCGCAATTTTCTGGTCACTGATCTGAAGCTAATCAGCGTGTTTCAAGTGTGATTTCGAATTAAAAATAGTGGAAAACTTGAAAGTGAACACGTTCGTATGAGTCTCGGGGTATTCAAACAAGAGATTAACGACGACTGAAAAAGACATTTTAACGTGTATGATTAGGTGACGACATAATAACATCGGACAATGCGTAAATGGTTTTTAAAGTTTCATTCAAGAAATTTCAAAGATAAACTGGAATAAGATCATTTACTAGACACAACTGTAATTGCCAGTATAATAAAATGATAACGAATTCCAAATGAACGACAGAAAATAAATAAGACTCTAAATAACTGGTATCAAATACAACAAATAAATTTTTTCTATTGTTTATAAAATACAAATAGGTATTGATAATTGCATTAGTTATGATAACACTTACGATGTGAAATTTATACAAAAAGAATTAAGCTAAATCATTATTTAACCAAAACTTTCAATGACATGAAATTAAACGTTAAAAGAACATTATAATTAATGCAAAGTTTTAATACAACGTCATAAATGATACAATATAGAAGCTGTATATCCAATGAATGAATGCACATTCTTTGTCTAAGCGTCACTGTTTTCATCTTTTTAAAATGGGAAATTGCAGTGGCTACCAGGGAGATACTAATACAGATACTAATGGAAGAGATGTATCCTTGTAATTTGTAAAATTGAACGAAAATAAACCTGAAATCGTAACACGTACCTACATCCAGAAATTGGAATGAGTGCAGCAAAAACTTGAGGAAAGACGTTGTGCGCATATCAATTGCAAGGATGTGGTTCCATTGCATGATAATGCGCGACCGCATGTAGCAAAACTCACACGGCAATTGAATGGTCAGTTTTATCACATTCACCATATCCGCTGAACATCGTCTCTATAGATTACGATCTTCGTGTAAGGTTAAAAAATGCGTTAAATGGGAAAAAATTATAAAACACGAGAAAACATGGTATAGCAAGTTCTTTATAATTGCACAGAATGCATACAATGTGCAAGAATATATAAGATAATCAAAGTAGAGTACTCGTTTGAATATTTAATAGGTAAAACAAATTCCTACTTAAATTTTGTTTCTTTAATTGTGCCAATAAATATCCACAATTAAATTATAACAAATTAGTAAGAAGAAGAATAAAAATGAAAGTTATTTATGGTTCAAAAATTTGAAATTATTAATAGCGCTCGAAAGGACGTAGAAATTAAAAATTGACACTGTGTGTCATAAGTATGTTATGTTAACTGTAATTAAAGAAATAGTGAACCGTACATCATAATCTTCGAGTACCGTATTATCGCACTATTACATATTCCGACGTCTACGAACCATTTACCCAAAGTGCACGAGAAACTAACGGCAACGAAAACGGGTTGAAAGTAAATTTTAATTTCAAGTGCAATATTAAAGCAAGAAACGTGAAACGTTGTTTAGCTACAGCAAAAAAGAAAGGAAACCTCCTATTGGATATCCTCTTTAAGGATCTCTCTTATTTAGTCATTTTGCTATCTATGAAAATAATGACGACCATCAAACACCATTAAACAACAGGAAACAAAAACCAAATAACACAATAAAATTATAATTCCTATTCTTTTAAAGCACGTTATTTTCGTCAAGTGTTCCGGAAGCTCGAATTAAAAAGCGAAAAAAGCTTAATTTTCATTACATCAGATGTTTATACTAACTAACTATGTAATTGGCAATTATACGAGGTAAATTGAATCCGATAGAACGATCTTCAATGCTAAAAAATAGACGAGCTGCAAATGACTTTTATTGTTTCGCACGCGAATATGGCTACAAAAGGAATTTCAGCTGCTGATGAGGAAAATAATTGAAAAAATAATTAGTATCCGCTGACATGAGGAAGCGAGACGACGGGGATGATAAGTTGAGCGAGGCGTGTGAGGAACCAGCAATATTTAGCGTCCAAAGACCTTAAAAGCGAAGGCGGGCAAGGCCAGGAACCCAAAAGGCTCATTCCGCGAAACCGCGGAAGCGCAGTGCCGGTGAACGTACTTGAAATCACACGTTGAGTTGCCCGAATCGCGGGGGCCTTCCTCCCTTTAGTATCCCCTCCAGAGTATCGTTTCTTCTCCCCCCTCTACCTATCCAGGCAAACACACCACTATCTCCTCTTCTCCTTCTCCCTTTCCAGGACGTCCCGTCGCACTAATAATTCGTGAGTACGTTGCGGTGATGTTGAGCATTCCACCTGCCAACAGCAACCGGGCACATCCCCCCACCTGGTGGTACCGGCAGGAAAAGTGGCCGCACGCCTTGCAATCCCAGCATTTCTGTGTTGGTTGTGGCCGTGAACGGGGCTCAAGTCCAAGGGCACGCGAGGGAAAGAGCGAGAAAGCGAGAGAAAGAAGGAGAGATAGCAAAAGAGACAAATGAAGAAAGAGTAAAAGAGAGAAAGCCATTCGAGTGCTACGACAGTCTATCTCGCGTACGAGATCCACCACGTCTTGTCGTCGATCTACCCTGGTTCCATCAGCCAACCGTCCCAGTCAACGACACTCGACCAAGGTACGTAATTTCTCACGAATGACAGTTCCCTTGCCGTTTAGATCCTACCGCTCTAATTTATCGCTGTATTTCACGCGCGTTCGTTATTTTATTGTCACCGTCAAGTAGAGTCACGACAGAGTCAATCGCCCGCGACAGACACCCAGAGTTCAGTAGGTAGAGAAGATGAACAAGTGATCCTTTTAATTTCGTT